>NC_042628.1:12004832-12196026 GCF_901001135.1 Rhinatrema bivittatum
AAGTGTACAAGCGTGCGAGGCAGTCACATATACACTGCTTACAAAATACTTAGTTGTGCGTGTATTTCTGACCCCTCACCCCACCCTGAAGTGCCCTTCAGATGCTCTTTATTATTATTATTATTTTTTTTTTTTTTTACTCACATAGAAGAATGTGCAAAATGGTAAATATGTGCGTTCTTCACACCTTCTGGAAATTTGCTTGCCAAACATAAGGGCCACATGTATGCATGTACCCCAGTTTTGCAAGCACAACCCCTGCCTAACTCTTTGAAAATTCCTCTTCCTGTGAACCACTGGACGGGAACGTCATGGTTTGAAACATCCTGCCCTACGACAGCCCCTGCAATTCAAAGCACGACACTATGGTCTCAAACTGCCCTGGATGAGGAAGCAGCCCAAGGCACCATTTACTGCTGCTTAACGCTGCTTTAGGAAAATCTGGGATCTGTGCAGATGGGTGAGGAGGGAGAGAAGGTTCAGTGTGGGAATCGGAGGTGGGATTGTGGGTGGCAGGGGACTGTGTAGTAAGGGGATTAGAGACTGTGCAGGGAGTATGTGTGAGCGCGAGGGAGAGGACAGGGAGTGGAGTGCATATGTGAGAGAGAGGAAGGGGATGGTGGGCATGTGTGTGGAATAAGGGAAGAGAGGATGTGTGTGTGTGTGAGAGTGGATTAGAGGTGGTGTGGAATGTGTGAGTGAAAAGGTGTGAATATATAAAAGTGAGTGAGAAAAGGATTCTTCCAGAGGAAGGGAGTGTGAGTGGATTTGTCCTCCCCATCTCTTGATCTAGAATCCTCTCCATGCGCCCCCTTTCCTTTCCTCATCCCTCTTTCCTCTGCTCCTGATTCCTCCCCCCCCCCCCCCCCCCATCCCTTCTGTCCCTCTCTCTGGAATCCATTCTTCATCTCCCTCTGAGATGCCCTCCCCTAGAGTGAGAGATGCAGGGGGGCAGCACTGGGTGTGGTGAGGAATGCAGGAGAAGGGAGGGAGTGAGGTGATCAAAGGGTGGAGGCGTGTGAAGAGTGAATGAAAGGATTGGAAGGGGCTGAGTGAGGGGATTGACAGGAGTGTGAGAGAGCGAGATCAATATCTGATGGGGGGGGGGGGGATGGGGTGTGAATGGAACATCCCTTCCTCTCCTGATCCTAGATGTCACTTTTGTGCTCCCCCTTTCTTCTCCTCCCTCTCTTTCACCACTCCTTATCTCTCTACCCCACTGCCTGAGATCTCCTCTCTCTCCATCCCCAGATACTTCCCCTCCTTCCTCCCCTGCACCAAGCACCTTTTCCTCTTATAAAGAGCCAAATAAACTGGACACAGAAATGTCAGAAAACCCCTTTATTTTTATAAAGTAAAAAGTAAGACAAATATTTTAATTTCAATATGCAAAATTATGCAAACTTGCCACATAATTGTTACTGAATGTTGAAAAATCTGCCTCGGGAGAGCTAAGCATAACTTACGTAATGAGGCTATGTGTTCTGAATATGGCTGTCCTTAATAGGGAGATTATTCTACATGAATACTGTGAGCAGCAAAGTTGCATCTATAATGTTCACCCTTTATGACATAAATTCACCTTATGTTACTCTAGAATGCAAGAAGCTCAACATATGTGATCTTGAAATAAATTAAAATCATGGCTGCTCTGCCATTAGCACGGGTCTGAAGCTAGGCCCTGAATCTACTTCTGACATGGGAGCTGTGCTCTGTCCATCTGACGAGAGTAGCAGCCGAGACCATGTGAGGCCCGTCTGACGCCACTTCTTACCAGAATGATTTTATCCAAGCTGCAGTGCAGCATCTGCTCAGAGATGGACTCAGCCAGCTTTCTAACAGGGGGGAACGCCTCGGCCTGAAGGAGCAAAGCGCATTCAGTGTGACACAGGCGTGCGTTTACATTTATAAACAGAATGTGCAAGGTGGGAAATCAGGAAGGAACTGCTTGAACTACAATACTGTGTAAAATGGATATTTAATAATGGCCCTGATTTCTGCCTCAGAAGAGCTGGACAGTTCACTATAAGCGTTGTCTCTCTCTCTCTCATGGTTTGACTTTTAAAATGTTTTCGGGTCATTCCAGCAAACATTGCCACTCTGTCAGACACAGTGTGAGAGGCTCTCCGACGTCAGGACATCTCTAATGGCCTGGGAAGCACAGTGTAAGAACTGCAGAACACACAGCATGGATTTGCTTCCTACTCATAGCAATTTAGAACAGCAGCGTAATGCTAAAAGGAGAGGGAGACACAGGCGACACCTACAGAGACAGAATGTCATAAAGAGAGGCTCCGATGGATAAATGATTGAACCAGATCTACAGATAGAAAGGTCAATAAACAGATTGTACAGTGCTACCATTTTTATTGGACTAACTTAATGCATTCCTTGACTGGTTTTCAGGAGTCCAAACAGAATAAGCAGATCAGAAAAAAAAACATTTGCAAAAAAATAGAAGTGAGTCACAGATTACATTAAAATAGTAATGTAAAAGGGAGGGGAAAGTAGGGGTTTCATGTGTTAGTGGTAAAAAAAAAAATGCAATAGAATTATTTCTGTAGTGACTTAAAAAAAAAAAACCAGCTCTCTGTTAAGCCCTTTTACACGGGTTTTGATCATTTGACCTTCAAATGTCTTCCCTCTCCTGGATTGTTCTGAACTTACCTTTTGAGTGTCCTGATCATAGTTCACTGATGCAATGGGCTGGTCCCAAAGATGTTCTCACAGGACAAGCAGGATGGTAGTCCTCACATATGGGTGACATCACAGGATGGCGCCCAATCACGGAAAACTTCTGTCAAAGTTTCCAGAACTTTGACTGGCCCCTACTGGGCATGCCCAGCATGGCACTAACCCTGCAGCCAGCAGGGGTCCCCCTTCAGTCTTCTTTTTTCCGCGCAGCAGTAGCCTCGCGGTTAAGGAGCTCTGCAGAGATTCCTGACAGGAATTTTCCTCACGGAATTACTAAAAGTTAATTTGCCCCACAGGGGTCCCTCCTCTAACAAAACCGCAAAGTAGAGAACTTCTGCTCTCTCATTCGCAGCAAACACTCTCAGCCCAGAGACGCATTCTCCCTCTCGTGGGCAACCGGTCTACTCTATACATTCCCTCCACTTCCTCTTCTCTCGAAGACTCTCATGAAGTTACATCAGGACAAGGGAACCATGATCCTGATAGCACCTCACTGGCCATGCCAAGTGTGGTTTCCAATACTGCAGGATCTCAATTCACAGGCACATTCCTTTGGGAATGGACCCGCTTCTGATCACTCAAAACGACGGGTGCCTCCGCCATCCCAACCTTCACGCCTTATCCCTGACGGCATGGATGTTGAAAGGTTAATCCTTCAGCCACTTAACCTTTCTGAACCAGTTTCCCGTGTCTTGATTGCTTCACGGAAGCCTTACACGAGAAAAGCTTACTCTTACAAATGGAAAAGGTTCTCGTCATGGTGTTCTCCTCAGTCCCTTGACCCCTTTTCCTGTCCAATCACGAAGTTTTTGGACTATCTCTGGCATTTATCAGAGTCAGGTCTAAAGACTTCTTCCATCAGAATGCATGTCAGTGCGGTAGCTGCTTTCTATAAAGGTATCGGGGATGTTCCTATAATCAGTACAACCCCTTGTAACACATTTTCTGAAAGGCTTGCTTCACCTCAAGCCTCCACTGCATCCTCCAGCCCCTTCTTGGGACCTCAACCTGGTTTTGGGTTGGCTCATGAAACCACCATTCGAGCCTCTTCACTCCTGTGATCTTCGCTATCTCACATGGAAAGTGATTTTCCTTCTGGCAATCACTTCAGCTCGCAGTTAGTGAATTACAGGCCCTAGTTTCCTATCCGCCTTACACTAAACTTCTGCAGGACCGGGTGGTACTCCGCACGCACCCTAAGTTCTTGCCTAAGGTAGTATCGGAGTTTCACATTAATCAATCCATCATACTACCTACCTTCTTTCCCAGGCCCCATTCCAATCCAGGAGAGCAGGCTCTGCATACCCTTGACTGTAAACGGGCTCTAGCGTTCTACCTAGACCGTAAAGCTGCCCACAGGGAAAGCACTCAATTGTTTCTCTTTCCACCCTAACAAGTTAGGGAAGCCTATGGGTAAGCAGACTCTCTCCTCCTGGTTGGCGGACTGCATATCCTTTTGCTATCAGCAAGCGGGCATTCCATTTCAAAACCATGTTAAAGCACACTCTGAGGGCCATGGCGACTTCAGTAGCACACCTACGATCGGTGCCACTTCCTGACATTTGCAGGGCTGCCACCTGGAGTTCTCTCCACACCTTTGCAGCCCACTATTGCTTGGACAAGGCCGGAAGACAAGATTCTATCTTCGGCCAGTCTGTCCTTCGTAACCTATTTACAATGTGACATACCAACACCCTTCTGCCTGCCCGGTGGGGTTCAGGATGCCCTCTACCAAATTCCACCCCAGTTGTTGTGCCTGTTGCATGCCTTGGGTACATTTGGTGCATGTTCGGACATCCTCAGCTCGGTACTCACCCATATGTGAGGACTACCATCCTGCTTGTCCTGTGAGAAAGCAAATGTTGCTTACCTGTAACAGGTGTTCTCACAGGACAGCAGGATGTTAGTCCTCACGAAACCCGCCTGCCGCCCCACGGTGTTGGGTTCGTAATGTTTTATTCTTTTATTTTTCGGCCCTGCCTGAAGCTTTTAAATAAGACTGAAGGGGGACCCCTGCTGGCTGCAGGGTTAGTGCCATGCTGGGCATGCCCAGTAGGGGCCAGTCAAAGTTCTGGAAACTTTGACAGACGTTTTCCGTGATTGGGCTCCATCCTGTGATGTCACCCATATGTGAGGACTAACATCCTGCTGTCCTATGAGAACACCTGTTACAGGTAAGCAACATTTGCTTCCCCCACAGAAGAGGTTGCCTTGTTCGTCTGTGACGTGATCTTGTGTCTGTGTACATTTATGCTTATCTTCAGCTGCTGAAGCTTCCCTCTTCACATTTTCTGTACTGAATTATACATACTGCAGCAGAAGAGCAGGAATAGGGCCCCCATTGTTAAATGTCTTCCCATGTGTGTAACTGTGGAGTCTTGTGATGTGTGCTGGCATAGTTTGCAGTGTGGACCATTATAGGGGTAAGTGCCATTTTCTTCTGTCTTGAGTTTCTGTTAGAAACTTATTTAATATTTTTTGCTTCAGATTATGAGGTTGCCAGAAGGGTGGAGCAGGAAATAGATCTAGAACTCGTATATGGAATCCTGGGCATCCAAATGGCAGATGAAATTTAATGTGAATAAGTGCAAAGTGATGCACATAGAGAAAAGTAATCCAAACTGTAGTTACACAATATCAAGTTCCATACTAGGTGTCACCAACTAGGAAAAGGATTTAGATGTCATTGGGGGCAGTACGTTGAAATCCTCTGCTCAATGTGTGGTGGTGGTCAAAAAAGCAGACAATGTTAGGAATTATAAGGCAAGGCATGGAGAATATCATAATACATCTGTATCGCTCCGTGGTGTGAGTTCATCTAGAGTACTATGTGCAATTCTGCTTGGCATATCTGAAAAAAAGATAGAACTAGAAAAGCTTCAGAGAAGGGCAATCATGATAAAAGAGAATGGATAGATTCCCTTATGAGGAAAAGCTAAAAAGGTTAAGGCTCTTCAGCTTGGAGAAAAGATGGCTGAAGGGGGAGGTATGATAGAGGCCTATAAAATCATAAGTGGACTGGAAACAGTAAATGTGAATCAGTTGTTTACGTTTTAAAAAATAAAAAGACTATGGGACACTCCAGGAAGTTACAAAGAAGTACATTTAAAACAAATCGGAGAAAATTCTTTTTCTCGCAGTGCACAAGCCCTGGAAATTTTTTTTTTGTTTCATTTTATTTATTTTTATATTCTGCTTTCCAGCCTCTTCAAACCAGGTTATATTCAGGTACTGTAGGTCTTTTCCTCTCCACAGAGGGCTCACAATTTGTTCTTACCTAAGGCAATGGCAGGTGAAGCAACTTGCCCAAGGTGAAAAGGAGCAACAGTAATGAGGAGGCCTTAATCTCCTTCTCATTGCTGGAGGATGTGATAAAAGACAGTTCACACTGCTGGGTTTAAAAAAGGTTTGAGCAAGTTCCTGAACGAAAAATCAATAAACCATTATTAAGCAGGTAGACTTGAAGGAAGCCGCAGCTTATCCATGGAATAAGCAGCATGGAATCCATCTACTGATTGGGATCCTGCCACGTACTTGTGACCTGGATTGGCTACCGTTGGCAACAGGATAATGCGCTTGTTGGCCCCTTGGTCTTACTCAGTATGGCAGTCTTATCCTCTCTGCCTATTAAAATACCGCACTGTACACACATAAAGACTGAAATCTCACTTCAGTTCTTACAAGTTATAAAAAAAAAATAAATAAATCCCCATTTCCAGATTTGCATCATTGATTTTTCTCTCTTCACCCCCTTGTGTCCTGGCCCCACTTAAATTCCTCCTCTGATTTTTGCATTGCTGGGAAAACAGACATTTTAGAGGTTTTATTGCAACTGGTGTGTAGCTTTGAAAACAATCATTATGATTGACAAAAGTAAAATATCGATCCTCTGTTGCGTCTTGCACAGAAAATATTGGCAGCAGCCTGTCTGCTCAGAGAACAAGCTGCAAGATCAAAATAAAACAATAAATATTCTGGACTTGAAAGGTAAAAGGGCTCTGCCAGGAAATTAAATAACTGAGCTTGATCTCACTTCCTCTCTTCTGCTTGCAGATGATGGTTTGTTGACCCAATGTTAATGTTTCTAGTTTACTCTAGGTAATATTTGCCTTTAAACCAGCAATGATGCGGGAACATCAGTGAATGGAGTGTCAAGGCAGTCATAAATTTTGTTTTGAAAACTATTTCTTGGTGTTTTGCACCTTTTTATATTTGTGTATTCTGTATATTTGTTTGTACACATGTAACATTTGATGTTACACAGTGCATGCACATCTATATATGCATCATTGAAGAGTAATTTTCAGTAGCTCACATTGCGTGCATAGGCTGAAGCACATTGCGCCAGTTCTCAAAAAGATACTATTATCCGGGCGCAAAGCAAGCACGTTTCAAAGCGTCCTCTGCTCCTAGCACTGGCTTTCTGTGCAGGTGGCCAAGTGGGTGCAAAAAATTGCACACGCCTTTGCAAATCCCTTGCATACTGCAGGAAGGCTCCCTTTTAATGCTATGTAATCTGTGCACGCTTTTAGCTGTATGCGAGGAGGGTGGTTTTCAGGTCACAGCATTTTACTCAGGTGAACACCGCTTCAAAGCTGCCCTCCCCATTCTTCAGTGCTGAATTCAGAAAATATGAATATTGGCTTAACTCCCTGGGCTTTTTGGTGGATGAAGTTTTATTGCTTTGTTTTTTTGGGGGGGGGGGGGGGGGGGGGGGATTTTTATTCAAATTTTTTTTTTTTTTTTTTTTACTTAAGACATGGAATCTTATTGAGAGAAAGTTGTGCTATCTGTGTATTGGACAGTATTTTAAAAGTATGCACAGCAAGAATATCCACTTTCATTTAAAAAATGTTGCTGCTACAGTGGGATTTTTTTATTTATTTTAATTCTGTCACCTGCTGCCCAGCAAGTAACCATGTTCAGAAAAGGGTCATGCATAATTTCACACAGGTTGAGTTATGATTGTTTTTTTGCAGCATATGTGATTTCATTTATAACCTCATTACTTAAAATGGACCAAGCCGATTCAATGGCTGTAAGATAAATTGTGATCCGCTGGTTAACATGACTACTTCTATAAGTTCAGAGGGATTTGTGAGAGTCTGCTAAAGAAAATCTATATATTTAAATATATAGAGGTTGCAAACGTTAACTGACAATGTGTAAATGTAGGGTACCTGCTGAGTGCACTTCAGCAATGCTGCTTAGTTCACAGAGGGTACAACTTCTGAGCCTGGGAGTTAGTAATGACTCCTGTTTGAACAGAACCATCAGTGATGCCTTTCACTGAGGATCGTGCTTTGGATACTGCTGGCTTTATTAATCTTTTTGTTCCCAGGATGCCCACTCTTTGACTGTTGGAAGACACATTTTTACAGGTTTTTTTAAATGTTTAAAATGTATATATTTGTATGACTTTAGTATTTTAAGAAGAGCTACTCCCTCATTAGAATCTTTAACTGCTTCCAGGGTAGAAAAATGCAAAATATTAATAATAACATAAAAACACTGTATAAAGCAACTATGGTAAAAGCTTGATAAACCAGAATTCATCTATCTCAAATTCTTCAGTCCATTTTCCCAAAATTGTGCCTTGGTCAGTGTGACAGAAATTCCTCTGAAGCTTTGTGGTCACTTGACTACTCAGAAGTTAGGGACCCAAATGGATAATTCTTGCATGGTGTGCCTGCTTTTAGCCACGTTAAAAAGAAGCATGGTCAGAGGAGTAGACTTACATGTTTAAAATTGTATTTTCCAACGTATGAACTAGTTTAGCCCCCCCCCCCCCTCATTCCTCCACTCACACAAATGGCAGATGCAAAGATGCAAGGCCATCTTTGAATCCATCTTTACCATTGAGTGAAATTTTCAGAGAAGCTACCTACATACTTCCATTTGAAAAATCACCACAAATTACGTGAATGTCATGGTAGCTTTGTACCTTGTACCTAGCCAGCTTACTGAAAACACCCCCCTTCATGAAGACTTTGCAAAATTAGCATAACTGCTGCTCTTGGCCATCAAGCCAGTAAATGTCTCCCATGCTTGCCTCCGCACAAGTTAACTGTCCATGGTAAGTAATCCATGTAATACAGAAGGGCTGTTTTGAGCATAGCCTGGGTAGTTACAAGAGCCAATTGCGGAAGCATCAGATTGCCTTTTGAGTCTTACAGCAGAAAAACGGTTGTCCTCAGAGGGCGACAGTGATTACAGATAAAAAAAAATCACTTTCCCCAGGCTGAGGATAACTTTGCTTCCGAGTTCACTTTTCCTTCCCAAGAGGCCAATTATTTTCTGTTGTGGGATGAAAAATCATTGTTTCATGTAACCTTTCTGATCTGGAGAGAAAAAAAAAAAGGAAAATTATGACATTGAGTATCATCCACGAATATGAACCAATGTCCTCTTACTGGGGAGTGTCTATGTGGCACTTTATAGTTCTGATTTAGGCACTCTGTGTGCTACATGTAAGAAGTGAAGGTTACATGTGAACTCTTACACTTATCAAACTATGATAGGCCTTCTATGCTATCTTATAAAGAAAGTAAAAAAATGAAATGTACTAAAATGCAAGGAATGGTCTTCATCAAAATGTTCTTGTGGTTATGGATTTTTGTAATTATTTATTTTGGCATAACCGCAGATAAAATCTCCTTTACGTAATTAATAGGCTCTAGACTGTGGCTGTGCATCACTTTGTTTCCTCCTATCACCCACTTCTTAGATATAATGTTACTTCCTAAGTGAAGAGCTTTTGGGTTAGAAGTGTTATTTGGGGCAAGCCTAGTGGCTCAACAGCAAGTCCTATGCATTGGTTTGTGAAAGACCAGTTTTATTTCCTTGGCCCAGCCTTTGGTTCCCAAACTGGATGAGGCAGCATTCTCAGCCCCTGAGGGGCTGTGAATGTACAAGCTGTGTATTTGTTATAGGATTGCAGCTCTGGAGGGGGGCAGCAGGATGAGGGTCATTGGCGATCGAAGTTCAAAGACCACGGGACCACTCGTTGAGCCCTATCTCACCAGCAGCCAGGATGAGCAAGAGAAAATGTATGTGTGAATGGGAAGGAGAGAGCTTGCGTGTGTGTGTGTGTGAGCCTGTGTATGTGTGGGAGAGAGAGAGCCTGCATGTGTGTATATGAAGGAGAGAGACCCTGTGTGGTGGGGGGAGAGAGAACATTTATTTATTTCTTGATTTTTTTCTAAACCGATGTTGGTATAAACCTTCACACCGGTGTACAATGTTTCTTTATAATAAAAATCAACATAAAATACAATAGTGCATAACGACAAGGAAAACAATCATAAAAATCTAAGACTAACTTAAAATTAAATATACAAAGGAATTTAATTAAAAACTAAATTTTAAGTATACCTAATAAAATAACATATTAAACTTAAAATAAAAATGTTAAATATAATTAGTAAAATAACAAGGAAAATTTCCTTGTGTGTGTAAATGTTAGAAGAGGGAGAGAGAGCATATGTGTGTGTGATAGGGAGAAGAAAAAGAGAGTCTAGATGTGTGTATGCGAGAGAGAAAGCAAGCCTGTGTGTGGGAGAGAGACCCTGTGTGTGTGTTAGAGGGAGAAGAGAGCATGTATATTTGTTAGGGAGAGGGGAGCGTATGTGTGTGTTAGGGAGAAGAGAATCATGTATGTGTGTTAGGAGAGAGAGTATACGTGTGTGTGTGTGTGCATATGAGAGAGAGCCTTCATGTGGTTATGAAAGAGAGAGAGAGCAAACCTGAGTGTGAGAGAGAGACCTTGTGTGTGTGCGGTAGGAGGAGAGAGCATATGTGTTAGGGAGAGACACATAGTGGAGGAACACAACTTAATTTTATACACTTTTTTTGAGATAAAATTGCAGGAGAAATGTATGTTGTGTTTCTCTTAAGATAATATTTTCCACAACTTTGTGGGTATGAGTAAAACAGTAAGCAAATTCTGGGATAGATAAAGAGAAGTCTGACCATCTGAGCCATTTTGTATGCAACTCTTTGAGTACCTCTGTAAATTTTATATGATTTAAATGTCTATTAAATTGTGCCTCTGAAAGTTTCTTTACCTTATCCACATAAAAAAAACTCTCTTAATCTACCATTAGAAGCTACATCCTGGGGAGTAGTCAGCTCTCATGGTACATGTGGGCATTAATGACATAGTAAAATGTGCAAGTACAAACAAAAGGCTTCCTTTCTTGGGTACTTGCCAGGTTCTTATGGCCTAGATTGGCCACTGTTGGAAACAGGATGCTGGGTTTGATGGACCCTTGGTCTGACCCAGCATGGCATGTTCTTATGTCTGTGTTAGGGAAAGGGAGAAGAGAGCATGTGTGTGTGTTAGAAGAGAGAGTGAAGCCTGCATGTGCGGTGAGAGAGACCCTGTGTTTGTATGTGTCAGAGAGAGAGTGTGTGTGTGTGTGTGTGTGTGTGTGTGAGAGCGAGAGAGCCTGCATGTGTATGAGAGAGAGCATGTGCGCGTATGTGTGTGATTGAATGTATATATATATATGTGTGTGTATGTATGTATATATATAATTATGGAAGATTCCCCCAGAGTTTGAGCCGCATAGAACTCCGTTTCAGAGATGAGGTGTTGACCTTGATCTCTCAAACGTTGAAGACACTCGGAATGGCTGAGACTGACTCCTAGAGGGTGCAGAAGAACAACACCATTTTGGTCACCGAATGCAAGACCTCATGTTTCTTTCCCCTCCTGGATGAGATTCAAGAGTTGATTGATCTGGTGGAATTGAGTGCACCAGAGACATCCTTTAAAGGAGGGCGCACCTTGGTGGGTTTATACCCTTGGATCCAAAGGCCAGAGAACAGTTGTGTTTCCCTAAGGTAGAAGTTTTGTATGTTCTGTCACAAAACAGACCACCATTCTGGTAGGGGGGTGCAGCTCTGAAGGATGCTCAGGATAGAAGAATTGAGACTACCTTAAAGCAAGACTTTGAGGCAGTGGCGATGAATTTACAAATTGCTTCTTGTTGTGCCCTGATAGCTCAGGTTACCTTGCATCTTTCTCAAGAATCTAGCAGCGCCATGTCTGATAATGGACTTATGTTAGAGCCGGGGGCTGCCTTCTTGACTAATGCGGGCTGTGACCTGGTTTGCACAGCCACCAGAGGAGCTGCTTCTGTTATTGTGGCCAGGTGGCAGCTGTTGCTCTCAACTGTTCAGCAGATATTATTTCAAAGTCCAATCTTACCAAGCTGCCCTTCAAGGGTTCAATTTTATATGGCAGTGAATTGGAGGAAATGGTGAGTATGTGGGGAGAAACCCCTTGCTTACCAGAGGACAAGAAGCCAGTTCCCCGACTTTTTGGGTGTCTGACTGCTCTTGAGACTACCGGCATTTTTGGCCTTATAGGAGAGGTTCTTCCCCAGAGATTCCGTCCCTACGTAGATCTCGGTCCTTTCGCCCCCGAGGGCCGGGCTCCAGACGTGGAGCCCCTCTATCTGCTTGATGAGAATTTGCGGGTTCCCCTGTTGGTACAGGAGGTAGGTAGCTGCCTTTCTCATTTTTATCACAGGTGGGTCAAGATTACTTTGGATCAATGGGTCCTCGAAGTGGTTCGAGATAGGTATGCTCTAGAATTTCTTCGCATTCCTCCGGTTGCCTTTGATATCTCCATGCAACTCCCCTCAGAAGAGGGTAGAAGTGGAAACTACATTAAATAGGCTTTTGGTCCTGAAAGCTGTGATTCCCGTTCCCAAATCACAGCAAAATACGGACTGTTACTCTATTTATTTTGACGTACCCAAGAAGGAAGGGTCTTTTCATCCCATACGGGGTCTCAAGGGCATCAGTCATCATTTGCAAGTCATGCATTTCAGATGCGATCTGTCATAATGGCAGTTTAAGCAGGGGAATACCTCACATCTCTGGATTTGACGGAGGTATATCTGCATATTCCCATTCACCAGAAACATCAATGGTTCCTTCAGTTAGCTAGTCTGGATCATCATTTCCAGTTTCAGGCCTTGTCTTTCAGGCTAGCTAGGACTTTTTCCAAGGTCATGGTGGTGGTAGCAGTGGCCCTATGCAAAAACAGCATTCTAGTACATTCTACTACAGGAACTAGGCTGGGTGATGAATCTGGCCATAAGCAATTTGCAGTTAACTCAGGCTCTGGAGTACATCGAGGTTCACTTCGATACAAAGCAGGGCAGAGTGTTTCTGCTGGACGCTTGCCACCAAAGGTTGATGGCTCGAGTTTGAACCCTGATGAACACTGTTTGCTCGACCTTGTGGTCTTATCTGCAGGTTCTGGGATTGATGGCTGCAGCATTGGAAGTAGTTCCCTGGGCAAAGGCACATATGCAACCTCTTCAACGTGCATTGCTTTCCCACTGGAACCTGCAGTCACAGAACATGCGGGGAGGCTGCTCCTACCATTGGAGATGAGGTCTCAGTTGAACTGGTGGTTACAGGTGGGTCATTTTCCCATCCTGACGTGTCCCGTTTCTAGAAGAGAGTTAAAAATCATTGCCGCCCTTTGTGGTTGCTGGTGCCTCTATGGAACCTTAATTTGTTCCTGGAGTTCTTGGTAAGTCTGACCTTTCAGTCGCTGTGTACTCTTTCATTGTGACTGCTTACCTTGAAGACAGTTTTTTCTGGTAGCAATCTGTTCAGCACGTTGGGTCTCTAAGCTGCAAGCTCTTTCTTGCCATGAGACTTTTCTGCGTATAACTCTGGGAGTGGTAAAGCTTCAGACTGTGCCCTCATTTTTGGCAAAAGTGGTTTTGAAGTTTTATTTGAATCAGTCCTTTTCCCTACCCATCTTGGACAGGGACAGAGATGAAAGTGAGTACCATCTTTTGCATTCTTTGGACGTCAAGCATCATTTGCTGCAGTACTTGGAGGTGACTAAATCTGTTCGGAAGTCTGATCGCCTGTTTGTGCTCCATGGTGGTGGTAAACAAGGAACACCTGATGCTGGTAATGATAGCCTCTGCTGGGTTAAAGACGTCATTACAGCTGTCTATGTGGCTGTTGAGGTTGCTTTGCCGAAACAGATTAGACTGCATTCCACAAGAACTCAGGCAGTATCGTGGGTGGAACTTCATTTGTTGTTGCCTGCCGAGATTTGCTTAGCGGTAATGTGGTCATCTTTGCACACCTTTCCAAAGCATTACCGCTTGGATGTTCGGGCTAGGAAGTATGCTGCATTTGCGCAGACAGTTTTGACAGGACCACTGGCAGCCTCCTGCCCTTTTTGGGATTAGCTTTGGTACACTGATGGGGACTGGTTGGGACACTTGTGGGGACTGACCTTCCAAAATGCAGAGGAAGGAGAAATTACTACTTACCCGATAATTTCCTTTCCTCTAATGAGGTCAGGTCAATCCCAGACCTGCCCTAGGCTGCCAATGTCTAAATTATGATTAGCATTTTCAGGGCGAACATTGCAGAATGCAATTCCTGCTCTTCATTGAAGTCTGGGAAGTGGCTTTTCTAGACCCTTAGTTTACTGCATGTGTTACTTCTTTTGTCTGAGCATGGGGCTCCCATTGGATTGGAACCATGAGTGGCTGATTGATTATACTTGAACATCATTAACAGTTTGTCCACAGTTTGGCTTTTCCAAAGAATACTGGCTGGCTGATGTCTGGGCTGGATTATATATCCATGACCTCAGCTTTTGTTCATCTCCATCTGCTGCCAGAGGTGCATAACAGACTGCTGGAGTTTATCCTGCCCTCATTAGAGGAAAGGAAATTATCGGGTAAGTAGTAATTTCTCCATTCTTAGCTGTGTTCATGGCGAAGGGTGAAGGTGTGTGCAAAATTATAAGGTTCGCCTAGGGCACCTAATACCCTTGTACTGGCCATGGGTTCTGGGAAGGGGGTGAAGGCCTAGGGGGTGGGATGTCAGTTTTTAAAGTTTAGATCACTGGAGGGAGCAGAGCTTATTTGGTGGGCCCAGGACAGAGAGTGAATGAGGTGGGGGGGGCAGCAAAAAAGCTAGCACCAGCCCTAGGGGAAGGAAGCCTCAGTTGTTCACATGGTGACACCTATTGGCTTTGACGTGGGTGCACGCAAACCAGAATCCAGAGGCAGCTGCACCTCCTGGCTCCCAACAAGTGCCACAGCTGCAGTAGCCGGGGCTAGGGAAGATTATAAAAATAGGGAGAATACCCCGAGTAATTGCAAATGAAGGCTCAATAGGTCCTTCTTCTGACTGAGCTGGAAACTTGGAGGAGGAAAGGTGCTGTTCCAAAAAGAAAAATAAAGGGATGTTATTTGAACTCTTGCTTTATAGTGTGGGAGGAGGTTTTAATTTTCAGAGAAATGTTTCTAATAGTCGTGTTAAATTGATCAGATATCATCACTGCCTCACTATCAGAACTCTTCACTCAGACTGTTATTGTTACCAATGCATTTTACGTAGAGCTTTTTGTAAAGCACCATGCATACATCAACAAAGGGGCTGATTCTTTTCCGAGCTTTAATTCATCTATTTTCATGGGCAGAACTTTGGCAGGCTGCAATGCTCAACCTGTACTGAAAATTAGCTCTGACATTGGGAATAGCCTCGCTTCTCGTGTGAAAAGCGCTGTGTATGCGGATTGTTGTATGCATTTTTTTTTAGGTATTCTTGAGCTCCAAGGAAGAGATTGCTTGAAATCTTGGCACAGGGAGATGACAAACTGTGAAAGCACACCAGAGGATTGCCGACCGAGCGGCAGAACTGCCTCGAGGTCCTTGCTAAATAGTTGCAGATTATCCAAAGAACCTAACGTTAAATTATGATCCTGCAATGAAGACGGCCCATCAATCACACGCGGTTTCTCTGCCTTCATAACCTAACTGCTGTCTGCCATCCAGTAGCATCTGGAAAGGAGAGTATAGTCGCACCGGGGGGGGGGGGACGGGAGCTATCTTGATGTATGTTTAAGAATGCCAAGCCCTTATCTGAGCTCAGATGAGAGAGGCTGGAGCATGACAGCTGTTACTGAATCGCGCGCACAGGCCTGCCGGCAAAACGCATCAATTTGTATGATATCTGAACGTCCTTTCTTCTGTTTTCATAATTGTAGTGATGGTGTCTGCATAAATCTTTTCCTCGCTTCAGCTCCAGGCAAATCCAGTAGAGTGCAGGATGGCAGGCAGTCTGCGAGGAGCTGATGTCAAAAATAAGATCATCTGAGGGAAGCTTCTCGGCTTCCTTCACTGTCAGAGGGATTGTGACAGAAGAGGCTAATTCAGACACCTTCTTATTTTCTTCCCATCCTTAGGAAACCTCCCTTTACCTTTTCTTGGGGGAAGGTTTGAAAAACACTAATGCACCTCATAATGCTGACATCTCAGAATCTTTGTCTCCCGAAATACTTGATTGCAACCAGCTTCTTAAAAAATGTGAACCTTGATTGTTGAAAGGGTGGTCTCAGTGATGCTGGCTTGTAAAATTGAGACCACCTGCATACCATCTCTCTGTTTTTTCCCTGTGATTGTCCTGCCTTCAATTTAACCTTATGACACCGTGAATACAGAATATAAAACTCCAGAATTAATAATAATAGGTGCTTATTATCTTAGGATATCAGCTAATTGCTTCTCATCACTTTAGGGAAAGAAAGTATGTTTGAACTTTATATTTTGTTACTGTTCAGGAACTAAACTGTCAAAGTGAAGTTGGCCGGTGAAATGATTATAGCGCACACCTACAGAGGCTGCTTCCTTTCATGCTGTATTCTGTAATTGGGTGCCTACTATAAAAATGGTAGACTTTTAGTACTACTAGGTCAGAAGACTTATTTGGCTGTGTTTAATGGATTAAATCAGTGAGGCAGTGGGATCTGGTAAGGTAATTGCCTTCTGCAGTAATATAAAACATATTTATTCAGGAAGCAGTAAGTCATCCATTAACATTATTTCTGTTATCCCATATAATTAGAATAGTAGCGCAAACAGTGGGCGATCCAACAGCCGTTCTGAAAGGTACTGCTGTAATACAATGGCATAAACGCTTTGTACCATTATCGCAAAGCTCTACTTGTGATCAGTTATGAGGGACTTATCGGCAAGCAATTGAGTGAAAGAAAAAATGTGTTTTATACATTATCAAAGACTTTGTCCTGGCTGACGACATTTGTTCCTGGCTTCCTGTTGGCTGAAGTAAAATCAATACCGTGCGTCTGTGATGATGTTTTTGGATTGGTTGAAATTTTGCTTTCATGAATAAATAATGCTCACTTTTCTAGCAGTTTTTATTGACTTGACACATTCAATTTCCTTTAATTGGTAATTTAAAAATAAAAGTCCTTTGTGAAAATTCAGAGTAAAGTGAATTACAGTTGGGCTTATATAAAGTACTTTCTGTGTGCAAAAGAAAGCACATATTAGAAGTTTTTAACTGTACTGAAATTAAACAGACAAACATTTTTGCCTGTAACCTAATTATAAATAAAGGATATACTGGGCCAGATGTACTAAGGGGTGTGTCCTATTGTGTCTTTCTGCATGACCTTGAGACATGGGGCACTCCTGCTGGCCAGAGTCTTCCCTGCACTTGTAATGGAATTGATTTTCCTAAGTCTGACAAACTTGGCTAAGGATGTATTCAGAAGCTCGGCCTTTAGTGGACTCAGGGTTCTCACACTGACACACATCATGTGACTGTGAGCAAATGTGGGAAAGAAAGACGTAAACAGCAGAGGTGCAGAATCACAAGGAAAAGCCAGTTGTTGTGGGAAAACTATATGCAGTCTCTCAAAACATACTTTCAGATGTGTAGACAGAATGGAGGGTATAACTGAGGGAGAGAAAATGTTTGCAATCCTGAACATCCAGAAGCAACAAAGCCATGCCGCCCTTCTGGGCTCTTGTGACAACAGAGAGAGCTCATTGCTTTATGATTGTAACTATTGCCTTTGCTCTGTATGTGTGCATGATATCTTCACTGCATTGCTTTCTGCTGGGCATATAATAAAACATTGCTATTCTGGAATCTGCCAGGTGCTGACTCAAAGTGTGAGTGAGTTAAATGTGTGCTTTGTGATATTGGGTCTGTTCTAGGCTGGGGGAGGGGGGAAAGCTGGGGGGATACCTCTTTGTGTCTTGGTGTAGCAGATCTCGCCAGGGAAACTACCCAGGGGATTCCAGCTTTGTGTCTGGGGTGATAGATCTTGCCAGGGAACTGCCCTGGGGTACTCTGAGCTTGTGTCTTACTGCAAGCCAACAGTGAAACCTGTAAGCTCTCTAATGTTTGAAGAACTTCTCTTGTTTTGTAGACTTGGTTTGCTGTGGTAGTGTTTGGTTTATTAGGATTTCTGTCTCTGCCACTGATGAGAAGTTCTGAATCTGGCATCAGCTTTTCTGTGCACTCCCAGATTCACCACCTGATATCCGATGTATTGTCTCCCCAGAAAATCTTTCATGCTCACTGTTTGCCCAGAGGCTTTTATGATGAAAGCTTTACTGAGAGAGAAATAGAAGCTCAGAAAGATATAGTTAATCAGAAGTTAGTATCTATTCTGTTGTAAAGTAACAGTCATTCTCCAGTGAGAAATGCCTCGTGGGCATCTTTTATAATCTGTTCATTTCAATGCTTGCAGCCTTCCACCCACCCGCTTCCCACGCGCAGGCGCAGATGTTCTCCAACTCTTTTCTTGCAAAATGAAAAACCTCTAACATTGAAAACAGGTTTGAAAAGACTTGTTTATAGTACCACAGAATCCTGAGCATTTCTATTCTGCCTTTAGCTAGTAAGTCATGAAGTCTGCATGGCCGATTGCAAAATTATTCACTTGGATGAACTATAGCTATAGGGCCTTGTCCAGATTTCTTGCTTACTGTTAACAGTTTGGGTAAAAGAAAGTGGAAGCAGCGACGCAGTTAGCTAGAACACAGTTGGAGAGCAGTATGCTAGTAATAGCTAGTTCTGTTATATTGGGAGACTCCGTGGTGGTCCAGTGCAGGCGCTAGATAGAATCGATGAACGAAGTTCAAGAACACTATGAGAGCCAGCAAATGCATGAGATCAGTACACACAGGGAATAGAAACATAACATAGAAAAGACAGCAGAAAAGGACCAAATGGTCCACCTAGTCTGCCCAGTAAGCTTATGGTAATATCTGCTGCATCTTGTAGGTTACCCCATGCTTATCAGTTTCCCAGACCGTAAAAGTCAGGGCCCTTGTTGGTTGCTGGTTGAATCCAATTCCCCGTTATGCCTAGCCTTTGAAGCAGAAAGCAATGTTTGAGTTGCATCAACAGTATCAAGGCTTATTGGTTAAGAATAGTAACCCCCCCGCATCAACAAGTTACCCCATGCTTGTTTCCCCAGACCGTAAAAGTTGGGGCCCTAGCTAGTCGCTGTATGAATCCGATTCTCCTTTTCCCCCTGCCGTTGAAGCAGAGAGCAATGATGGAGCTGCATCAACAGTATCAAGGCTTATTGGTTAAAAAGGGTAGTAACCGCTGCACCAGCAAGTTACCCCCATGCACTCTTTTCTTCATTTCCATCCTTTATCCTTTAGGGATCCACAATATTTATCCCATGCCCTGTGAATTCTTTCACTGTTTTGGTTTTCACCACCTCCTCTGGAAGGGCATTCCAGGCGTCCACCATCCTCTCCATGAAGAAATATTTTCTGACGGATCTGAGTCATCCTCCCTGGAGTTTCATTTCGTGACCCCTCGTTCTACTGATTTCTTTTCAATGGAAAAGGTTTGATGTTTGTACATCATTAAAACTTTTCAGGTATCTGAAAGTCTGTATCATATCTCCCTTGCACCTCCTCCCTTCCAGGGTAGACAGATTCAGATCCTTCAGCCTCTCCTCATAAGTCTTCCGATACTGAAACCGTCCTATTTTGGTAGCCCTTCTCTGAACTGCCTCCATCGTGGCTCTATCCCTTTTGAGATAGGGGCTCCAGAACTGAGCACATTATTCCAAGTGAGGCCTCACCAAGGACCTGTACCAATGAGATTATCACCTCCTTTTTCTTACTGGTTATTCCTCTCTGTATGCAGCCGAGCATTCTTCTGGCTTTAGCTATCGCCTTGTTACATTGCTTTGCCATCTTCAGATCACCAGAGACTATCACTCCAAGATCCCGCCTCCTCCCCCCCCCCCCCCCCCCCCCCCCCCCCCAATCACATACAGCTCTTTTGGATTACCGCATCCCAGATGCAGGACTCTGCACCTCTTGGCATTGAATCCCAGCTTCCAAATCTTCGACCACTCTTCAAGTTTCATAAATCACTTTTCACCCTCTCTATTCCTTCAGGCATGTCAACCCCTTTGCAGATCTTGGTATCATCTGCAAATAGACAAACTTTATCTTCTATCCCTTCCACAATGTCAGTCACAAAGATATTGAACAGGTTTGTGATAACTGATTCTGCAAAGGTAGTATAGCTGATGTATCCTACAGAATTGCATAACGAAATTAGAGAATATTTTGAGCATTGATTAGTTCTGCAGTTGAGGGAGTGGTGTATTGTTCCAGTCTGACAGCAGTGGTTGGTGATGACTTGGTGTGTAAGATGAGTGAATTTCAGAGGCAGAGCTGTATTCGGATTGGCTATTTTCTGTAGGCCTGTGACTACCTTCAAAGTGCACAGCTCAATTTCACAGTCTGTAGTTCAGCAATGCACAGCAGTTGGTAGTTGTGGTCTGTAGGGTTTTGTCCCTAACATAAACTTGCAGACACCAAGATGCTGGAATAGAAGAGCGTGCAATGATGCATTCTCATTTCAACGTTGCCCAGTTTTACTGTGACAATGGATGATGTTTTCATCTGATTACAATAAAGATGTTTCTGTAGGCAATTTGCTTTAGTCTAAATGCATGCAGAGACCTGTGATTACTATTGTTTGTCTCTGGCCCCAGCTTCACTGCACCTGCAAGTCCATCTCCTCACTGACGAGCCGCTGTGCTCTGTTTATTCATTCACTGATCCATTGATTCAGTGCTTTTTGCCAGATTTGTAGGTGTCAGTGTTTCTTTCCTGTCAGAGCTCTCGGCTTTTCTTCTTACTGCCAATCAAAGCTCGCACAATGAAAAGTAACAATGGGAGACCAATTAAGCTCTTTTGACTATTATAGCTGCTGAAATCAGCTAAAGACAAGGACCAATGTGCATTTCCTATTTAGAAGTTAAAGGCTCTTGTTGTGTTTAAGCAACTTTATTTTAAAAAAAAGGATTCTAACTAGCATAGAAGCCCTTTATATTCCAATAGTGGTTGGTGTTATTTTAAAGGCCTCCATCAAATATTGGAAACATTGCTTGAAAATTATGCATATTTGTTATCTTGCACTCATTTTTCCTTCACAACATTCATGCACCTGGAATTGCACACGCTTTATGGAACAGCAAATTGCTCGGTCAAAAAGCCTTCGGCTCTTGGTTACGTATGTAGCTTGCAGGCCTGGATTAAGCTCCACCTTTTCTAACTGAACTCAGGGCTGGCGCGTCCCAATAGGCGAACAAGGCAGTCGCCTAGGGGGCGGCAAAGAGCAGCCATGTGGGGCCACGAGCGGAGCCCATCCCACTCACAGCTGAGAGAAGCAGAGATTGGGCGGGCTGCGAGTAGCACCAATCCTACTCGTGGCCAAGAAAAGCAGGCACTCAGTGGGCCGCAAGCAGCGCCCAATCCTGTTCGGGGCAGAGTGAAGAAGAATCTCGGCGGGCCATGAGCGGCACCTCTGTTTGTGTGTATGTGTGAGTGAGAGGGATTGTGTGTGTGTGTGTACGAGAGAGCAATGGTGTTAGTGAAAGAGAGGGAAGGAGCCTGTGTAAGGGTGTGAATGAGACAAGGAACCTAAGTGTGTGTAAGAGAGGGGGCCTATCTGAGTGAATGAGGTCGGGGTCGGAGCTGGGGCCTATACTGGGGGGGGGGGGGGGGGGAGGGGGGCGGGCGCAAGGCATGAGATTCGCCTAGGGTGCCTAATACCCTTGCACCAGCCCTGACTGAATTGAAATGAGAAGTTTTATTTCTTAGATTGTTTTTTGCTCATTTTAGTGGAGGGACTTTGTTGTATTAACAATTTGAATATCAGTTTTAGGAATTGGTAAAGATTATGGAACTGGATATCATGATGGTTGTTGGTGCTATGTGTAGATAGATAGCAAAACATACAAAAGAAATACTGAAGAAAACATTGTTTTAAATAATTGCTAGTGCAAATCCTTATCCTAATGTGCAAAAAAAAGTATCAATTTTTCTTAAAGGATGAAAAAGCCACTTTACAATCCACTGCGTCTAGCAGGAAGATATTTACTGATAAAGATGCCAAATGGCTTCACAGTCATTTTTAACCATCACTGGCAGAAAAAAAACAAACCTTAATATCCTTTCATTACAAATTGTGAAACAGTTGTAGTGCATCGCACTTTTACAATGATGAGTAGAAAAAACCTTCTTCAACAAAGTAGCGCTAATAGACCATGCTTTCAAGACTCGGATACTATACAAAAATCTCAACTTAAGGCCTTAGTTTCACAAAAACGATGTCTTCCTCAATGGGGTTAGCAAGTCAAAGAATACAAATCATTCTTCTGAAAGCGTCAAACGTTTGACAGGCAGTGCACACACACCTACTGTCTTCTCACTTTCTCCACGCTGGTGATGCCCATCATAATTTTTTCCAGGGTCTCGTTTTTGTATTTTTCACACACGCCCCTTTTCTCCTCCGCTTGTCAGTATTATACCACTGTGAAAAGGTGTCCACACAGCTTCCATCTAACATAGTAACGTCGACAGAAAAAGTCCAAATGGTCCATCCAGTCTGCCCAGCAAGTTTTCTTATGCTGGTAACTGCTACTCCCTGCAGGATATAACCCCAAGCCTTGTGTTAAGGGTAGTAATATTAATAATCAAAACCAAGCCACTGATAATCCATAACGAAATTACTGCTAGTAATATTTTGACGGGGTGAGCAGCCTTCTTGATACGGTGCTGCTGCTTGAACATGCTTTGCTTTTGGATTTGGCCACAGAAGCAGTCCTGTGCTTTTTCCCTAATGTCTGCATATCAGTACCCTGGACCGTAAACGTCAGAGCCCAACGCTGGTGGTCGTCTGAATCTTATTTCCTTTTGCCCACATGTTAATAAAAACCTCTCTCATGTTGCACTGACCCGCCCCCCCTGCCATCATACTTTTCTTTGATTTATTCTTGTATTTCTGCATCTCTTGCTTTCTTTCTCTTTTGCTGTTAGCGGTGCACTAGTGTGGAAAAGGTTTCCATATCTTCTGTAATCTCTTTTCTTCCAGATGGTGCTTTCAAATGTAAGCACCCTCCCCCTTTTCAGCAGCATGCTGGCTCAGTCCATATTTTTTAGCTGGATATAGAAACATAGAAATGACGGCAGAAGAAGACCAAATGGCCCATCTAGTCTGCCCAGCAAGCTTCACACATTTTTTTCTCTCATACTTATCATTTTCTCTTAACTCTTGGTTCTATTTCCCTTCCACCCCCACCATTGATGTAGAGAACAGTGATGGAGCTGCATCCAAGTGAAATACCTAGCTTGATTAGTTAGGGGTAGTAGGGGTAGTAACTGCTGCAATAAGCAAGCTACACCCATGTTTA
Organism: Rhinatrema bivittatum; assembly: GCF_901001135.1. Lineage (NCBI taxonomy): Eukaryota > Metazoa > Chordata > Amphibia > Gymnophiona > Rhinatrematidae > Rhinatrema > Rhinatrema bivittatum. Next base: position 12,028,078 of record NC_042628.1, read on the forward strand.
TTCCCTTTACCCAGACTATGTCATACAGCCCCTATTGGTTGTTTTTCTTCTCTCCTGCCGTTGAAGCAGAGAGCCATGCTGGTTATGCATTGAAAGTGAAGTATCAGGCCCTTTTGGTTTAGGGTAGTAACTGCCGTAACAAGCCAGCTACTCCCTGCTCTGTGAGTGCGAATCGTTTTTTTTTTTTTTTTTTCTTCTCCCCTGCAGTTGAAGCTATTCTGGATATGCGTGAAGCCTCAGCTTTTCTTATTCCCCTGCTGTTGAAGCAGAGAGCTATGCTGGAAATGCTTGATGTATCAGCCTCTCCCATGCCATGAAGCAGAGAGCCATGCTGGATATGCATCGAAAGCGAAGTATCAGGCACATTTGGTTTGGGGTAGTAACCGCCGTAATAAGCCAGCTACTCCCCGCTTTGTGAGTGCGAACCCTCTTTTCTTCTCCCCTGCCGTTGAAGCAGAGAACTATGCTGTATATGCTTGGAAAGTGAAGTATTAGGCTTATTTGGTTTGGGGTAGTAACCGCCGTAACAAGCCAGCTACTCCCCTCTTTGTGATATCAAATCCTTTTTTCCACATTTCCTCTTGCCGTTGAAGCTTAGAGCGATGTTGGAGTCACAGTAAGCATCTGTATGTTTATTTAATAAGGGTATTGTCTCCGGGCAGTAGCCATCGTTCTGGTGAGCCACCCACTCTACATTGGCGGTCTCTTGACTTTATGGATCCACAGTGTTTATCCCACGCCCCTTTGAAGTCCCTCACAGTTCTGGTCTTCACCACTTCCTCCGGAAGGGCATTCCAGGCATCCACCACCCTCTCCGTGAAGAAATACTTCCTGACATTGGTTCTGAATCTTCCTCCCTGGAGCTTCAAATCGTGACCCCTGGTTCTGCTGATTTTCTTCCTACGGAAAAGGTTTGTCGTTGTCTTTGGATCATTAAAACCTTTCAAGTATCTGAAAGTCTGTATCATATCACCTCTGCTCCTCCTCTCCTCCAGGGTGTACATATTTAGATTCTTCAATCTCTCCTCGTAAGTCATCCGATGAAGATCCTCCACCTTCCTGGTCGCCCTTCTCTGTACCGCTTCCATCTTGTCTTTGTCTTTTTGAAGATACGGTCTCCAGAACTGAACACAGTACTCCAGGGGAGGCCTCACCAAGGACCTGTACAGGGGAATAATCACTTCCCTTTTCTTACTCGATATTCCTCTCTCTATGCAGCCCAGCATTCTTCTGGCTTTTGCTATCGCCTTGTCGCATTGTTTCGCAGACTTCATATCATTAGATACTATCACCCCAAGGTCCCTCTCCTGCTCCGTGCACATCAGCCTTCCCCCCCCCCATCGAATACATTTCATTCGGATTTCCACTCCCCATATGCATGACTTTGCATTTCTTTGCATTGAATCTCAGCTGCCATGTCTTCGACCACTCTTCCAGTTTCCTTAGATCCCGTCTCATTCTCTCCACTCCTTCCGGCGTGTCCACTCTGTTGCAGATCTTAGTGTCATCCGCAAAAAGACAAACCTTACCTTCAATCCCGTCCGCAATGTCGCTCACAAAGATATTGAACAGGACCGGTCCCAACACCGATCCTTGCGGTACACCACTTATAACCGCTCTCTCCTCAGAGAAGGTTCCATTTACCATCACACATTGTCTTCTGTCCGTCAACCAATTTGCAATCCAGGTCACCACATCGGCACTCACTCCCAAGCTTCTTGTTTTATTCACCAGTCTCCTGTGCGGAACCGTATCAAAAGCTTTGCTGAAATCCAAGTATATGATATCGAGTGCTCTTCCTTGATCCAATTCCTTGGTTACCCAGTCAAAAAAGTCAATCAGATTTGTCTGACAGGATCTTCCCCTGGTGAATCCATGTTGCCTCTGGTCCATCGATTCTCCGGACTGTAGATTGTTCACTATTCTCTCTTTCAGCAGTGACTCCATTACTTTTCCCACCACCGAAGTGAGGCTAACTGGTCTGTAGTTTCCAGCCTCCTCCCTGTTGCCACTCTTGTGAAGCGGGACCACCACCGCTCTTCTCCAATCACTCGGCACCACTCCCGTTTCTAGGGATCTATTGAACAGGTCACACAGTGGAGCCGCCAGAACATCTCTGAGCTCCCTCAATATCCTTGGATGAATACCATCAGGCCCCATGGCTTTGTCCACTTTCAGGTTCTTTAGCTCTTCCCACACTTTTTCTACTGTGAAAGGATTTTCATCTATTCCACTTCCCTCCAGTTTCTTGTTGTGTAGAGATGGTCCTTCTCCAGGGTCTTCTTTAGTGAACACAGAGCTGAAGTATTCGTTTAATATTTCTGCCATTTCTTCGTCACTCTCCACACATTGATCATTACCACCTTTCAATTTTGCTATACCACTTTGGACCTTTCTCTTTTCGCTGATGTATCTGAAAAATGTTTTGTCACCATTTTTTATCTCCTTGGCAATCCTCTCTTCCGCTTGACTTTTTGCCAACTTGATTAATTTCTTTGTCTCCCTCAGTTGATTCAAATATGCTTCTTTGTGCTCTTCCCTTTGGGATCTTTTATATATCTTGAATGCTGTTCTTTTAGCTTTAATTTTGTCAGCCACCTCCTTTGAGAACCAGATAGGTTTCAGTTTCCTTTTGCTTTTCTTTACAATTCTAACATATAGAGCAGTTGCCTTGGTGATTGCTCCTTTTAGATTGGTCCACTGCTGATCCACATCTCTCTCGTTCTCCCATCCTTTTAGTTCTTCCTCCAGGTACTTACCCATTTCCTCAAAGTCTGTGTTTTTGAACTGTAAAACTCGGGTCTTTGTGGTTCTTTTCCCTATTCTTTTATTGATACAAGTCTTTAATAAGGTGGTGAGAAGTCTTCCATTGTCAGAGCCAGGGCATTTCATGATTTAGCCTGTGACCCTCTAAATGGATCTTATGCCCACTTATGTAGCACTTTCAAGCAGAAGTCCCACAATTTTTGCATTAGTTTTTGCTTTCAGAATTTTTCTGTGCAATTTTTCCTCATCCTGAAATTACAAGAAATTAAATCTTTGGACAAATGTTGCTCTATTTCACCAATGTACCAATATTTTGCCCAAAATGTACACTGTCCTCTGTTTTCTTCTGAATTAGTCTGAAATAGTCACCAAACAGAATCTACAAAGACCTGGGTATATTTCATCCTTACCTTCTGATCTGATCTTCCTGTAAATTTTCAGTTTCTCTGGATAGTTTCTTCTTTTCATCCATGTGGATCATTTGGTTTTGTTTTTTTTGAGACAAATATAGTTCCAGAGACCCTTAGGGCTCAATTTGTAATCAGCTGCTAAAATGGTAAAACTTTACCTTGTCATTTTTAACTGAGTTTTCAGCCAGTCCTAACCAGCTAGGTTTGGAGATGAAAATTCCCCTAAATCTAGCCGGACAAAATTAGACTGGCTAGATTTAGGGCGGCTATTTGCGCAAACGAGGTCATCTGAGCCCTGAAAATCCGAGCGGACGATCTAAATCATAAACCCGTCCCCGGGAAACACCTTCAGAGCCAGCCCTTTTCTGATTGGCTGAGTTTGTGCAGCTTGTTAAACTGGGCGGACAAATTTAGCCAGCGGTCGGTCAGTCAGGGAGAAAATATGTACGTGATTTACCCGGGTAGTTTCTGCAGTTAGCTCGGTAAAACTTTTGAAAATCAGCCCGTTAGAATCGAGCTGATACATTAACGAAGCTCCTCAGAATAGCAGCTTTAGCTAGATCTGTGCCGCAGCATTCCAGCGCTGCCTCACGATCCAGAAAACTGGAAAAAATGCGAGAGCAGAATAATAAATTTGCCAAAGAATAAAGAAAGCACTTGTTTTACCTTTTTTTTTTTTGAATAAAACACTTGGTTTTCAAAATGTGAAAACAGTTTATCCAGTTAAGATTTTTCTTTTTTCTCCCTCCCCCCCTCCCCTCTTTTGGCCTCAGCAGTTTCCTCCTGCTTCCTGGGGCCTTCAACTCAGTCGGAGGCAGAGCTGGGATCCAGGGGTCATTGCCATTCGTGCATGAGTACCTGGAAATGTTGCCCCTGTTTTATATCCCTTCCTGACTTTGTCCAGTAATTCCTTCTGGAGCTCTGCCACTAGATTATTTTGACTCCCTGCCCCCCCCCCCCCCCCCCCCAATCCCATCCCCTCAGGGGTTGTGAACTTTCCAACCACCCTGGCTGGCCCGGGAATTCATTCGAGGCCTTCCTCATGGCAGTGCACAGCGCTGTCACTGGGCCCATTCACAGTAAATGTACTGATGAGTTTGAACTAGATCTGACTTATGTAGTCAGCAATTTTATGGGCTTTACCCCTTATTCAGTAAGGGGGTAATAGCGCGTCCAAAACGTGCGTCCAACCCCCCCGAACCTAATAACGCCAGCAACATGGAAATGCATGTTGATGGCCCAATTAGGTATTCCCGCGCGATTCAGTAAGCAAAATGTGCAGCCAAGCCACACATTTTGCTTTCAGAAACTAGCGCCTACCCAAAGCGCTCTCCCGCGTTTTTACTGTATCGGCCCACCAAAGAGGCTGTCCACCATAATAACACTTTTTGGTTACTGTTATAGTAGAACTTGTGGTACCAAGTGGTAAGGACTAGCCAGAGCACAGACTCCAGGCTGGACTCTGGGAAAAAAAAATGTGTATATAAACTTCTTTATTGTTGAAACGTAACAAAACAAACAACCTTTTTGTTTCATGTGCTTCAAAAAAGTAACAAAAAACTAAGATGGCCGTTACAACTTACAGTTCAGTTATGCTCACTTTCTCGAAGCTTCCATCTTTCTCCTGGGGCCCACACATCACTCTAGTCTAGGCCCTGGTCTTTTATCCAAGGCTGCCGGGATCCACTCTAGCCCTACAATCCCTTGTTGGTCTGGGACTTAAGGAGGACTGGTACAGATAGCTATGGATGGTCCTTTAAGGTGTTCTGAGGAGGTTTCTTATATACTCCCTCCTCAGCTCGGCCTTGACAGGCTGGGCGTCCAGCCATGTGTGGGCTAATTCCAGGCTCCTCCTCACAGATGACCTGCCCCCGGGTGGGCTGCCCTGAACGCACTGTGAGCTGGCCCCTCAGGGTTGGGAGAATATTACACACCTATGTGTCGTGGGGTTATTGACTGCTATTGGCTTTTGGGCTTTTAACTCACAGTGTACTTTTACCTTATCAGGATCTCCCCTAAAAGGTATTTCTTATTAGATCACCTTAAAACCTACAGGGAAGAAAGACACACAAAATAAAATAGCTTGAAGTATTGAAGGCAACCAGCTTTGTGGTAAAAGGAGAAATTAAGATATAAATTGAAGGGAAGAAATGTAGTCTGACTCGCCAGACTGTCTTAAATTATCGGAGCAGTTCCTCCCCTTATCTTGGGATCGAGTTTGTATACCGCGGTCCCCTCTGGTTCTTAAATTCACCTATATGCGCTGACGCTACAGTCCCAGGTGTGGAAAGTAAAACCGATATTGCAAGGAAGCAGTTTGAATGTCTTTGGTTTCAACGAGAATCTTGTAGGGGAGTGAATAATTTGGTATAAACAAGGAGATTTTGCCTGTGAAATTGTTTAAAGGAGGGTGTACACTGCCTAGTGGAAATGATTCCTCCTTAAAACAGACCGTTTGTACGCTATCCTGCAGGAGGTGGTAGAGTGTCGTCACAGGAAATGATCCATGGGAAAAATTCAACCAACTTGAGCAGTAATTTTTGCAACTGGAATATAAGTATTATTGGCCAATTTATTTTTGTAAATGTTTCTATGATTTTAATCAACCACTCCTAATTATAGTGATTTATGAGTTGTCTAAGGTTATTTAAATATGAGATAATGGCTAGCAAGGGATTCATTAGAAAGATCTAACGCAGTTGGAAGGTTTTGATAAAGAGGTCACAGGCAGCGCATGCAAGCTTTGGGCCCATTTTTAAAGATCCTCAGGATTTTTAAAACTGAGTAGATTTCCGACAGGCCAGTCTCTCTTTCCTTTTTATGAACTTGGGAAAAACACCTTTTGAATGACAGTGAGGCGTGACACACGCTTCTCTCTGAATCTGTAACCTGACATTTACTGTAAAGTAAGCCTGGAAAGTCCATCAGTCAGAGAGGTCACTTAGTCCCAGGCCTCTGGTGATGGCTCGTAAGGGCCTGGCAGGTCCCATGGTTGCTATCACACACACGTCCGCGGAGGCTCAATTCGACCATGTAGCTGTCTGAACAGTGGTTGATGATGTTGTAAGCGCAGGTCTGCACTCGGTGGCAAAGAAGGCTCGTGCAGACAGTAGCAGGCGCGTTTCAGGTTTCTGAGGATTGCTCGTTTTGTGGAAGGTAGGGTCCGGGGGCTGCCGCCCGAGGCAGATCTTGCCACATGCTGCTCGCTGTCTTGCTCATCTGTTTTCCTTCCCTGTTTCCCAACAACCGCCTCTCAGATTGTCATGCCATGTAAGCTGAGATTCTGTTGTTGGTGGAGAGCTGGGAAGAAGTCATTTTCCAACACCGAACACCGAGTGACAGATGCTGTCTGATCCCCTTCCCAGCGATCTGTTCTTCGGTGCCAAGGAGTATGTTCAAGCAGCAGCAGCTAAGAGACCTGACTATCCAGCAGAAAGCGTTTTCGTGTGAAGGGGGGAGCCCCTCTCAACACGCGACCTGTAGCTTTCAAAATTAAATTTGAATTTGCTTTGCTTTGTGATGTAATAATCCGGCCTCCTGCCCATTTTTAGTGTTCGCTGTGCTCTGAAGCCCCGAAAGCAGTAGAACTCTTAATGCCTCTCGCCTTCTGCGCATTTTTTCTGAATTTCCGGACTGCTGCTGGTGGGCAACAGGCTCTTGACATTTAGAAAATCTCAGAAGCTAAAAAAGCTAGGCTTGGAAATAAAAGAAATGTCTTGTTAAAATGTCAGAGGAGGGATTTTTCTTTTTTGTTTAAGTTAGGAATGAATCCGTTTACGTTGAATCGTGACAAAGCTAAGCGCTACTAGACCGATAAGGTCAGCGGGCGATGGATCAAAGCTACTGGGCTCTGGGGAAAACGATTTCAGGTAGCCTCATGCCCCAGGAGTATTTTCATCATGTTTCAAAGGTAGATGATATTATTGCAAAGATTTATTACATGCTGTCCTGCCACAGTACTCAGTGCAAGGAACAGGGTTATCTAGTGGTCTTTCTATGTGTGATAGAAGTTGCATCTACTGCAATACAGTCTTAAATTTTTCTTTCCTTGTTCTTCTTTAGAAAAGAAAGCAGGCTTATGCCTGGATGTTGGCTAAACAATGGAAGGGGGAAAATTAGACTAGAAAGCTGCACAGGGATTCGAAACTTCATAGGAGCAAAGGGCTGAAGGGCAGTAAATAGGATGATGTAGAAAAGGGTGATAGAAATGATAGCTCGGGTGTGGGAGTTACGTGAGAGGAGCTGAATGTCGGTGTCCTCTTGGATTTTAATAATGGGTGCAGATGATGTTGCCATAGGAGTAGATGGATGGAGGAGCGTCTGAAATGGTTATCTGTCATTTGGATCGCGGTGATAGTAAGTGATCCTCGAAGCAAGCGAGGCACTAAAGATGCTTCCGTCTGGTTTGGTGCACCCTTAGGAGGTTCTGTGCCCCGAGAGGAGTGAGAGACTGAAGTACATAACACGAGTACAGCCGTGCAAAGTGCTGGAGCGATGCTGTGAGCAAGGAAGCAGGAAGGGTTTAAAAAAGTGCAGATGAGGTTTCATTCAGAAACCTTAGAACAGGCTGGTGACTCGCTCTCTGTCCTGGAGAGGCTTCAGCTTCTTTGGAGTGCTGCAGGATTTCATCTTGACGACTTTGATGAAATGTCATGCTTAAGATAGCAAGGGGAAGACGAGCCTCTCTAGCAGTATGTGTCTTCCCCTAAGAGTGTAAAAGTCTTGTGGTGAATCTGCTTTGCTGTTAGAAACTCCAACGTAACATTACCAAACACGCACAAGTTTCCTCTCTCCCCCTGCCATATTCTCCACGCTATCCCACTTCCAAGGACCCCTCAGATAATACTGCCGTATGTAATTCTCATGGACTATAGCCGAAACAGAGTTACAGCAGGGAAAGATGGACCCTCAGCAGTGGGATTATTAATCACTGCAGGTCATTTTTCTAGCCCAAGACAACTGTAATTCTGAGATGCCCAATCCAATCATAATTTGACACTTCTACAAACATAAATGTTTTCTGCCTTTTGTCATCTCCTTTCCCTGCACTCACTGGCAGCTGCTATTAATATTCCTCTCTTCCCGCAGGTTAATATTTTTTGATCTGTATTCCGTTGCCCCCCGGTGCATGTTTGCACTTTCTTCAAGAGCAGGCTATAAACTGCACTCTGATCGTCTTTTACAGATCAGTGAGAGACAGATGAATGTTTTCAGTCATGGTGGATTGAGACACCTCTCCTTTATAAATTATAAAATATGACTTTTGTATGTTCACATATTGTAAAGTTATGCACACATAATATCCTTTCCGTGACATCGGTAGACTGCACACTCTGAATTATTCAGCCCTGTACGCCTTCCTGAATTTCTGATATAAAAGGAAAACATTGCTTCAAACACTTCAAGGCTTTTCTTTCACTTTTTTTTTTTTTTTTATAAATGACTACATCACAGAAGCGTGGCTCTACTACTCTTGAGCGATCTATTGCCTATTTATACAAACAGAAAAAATATAGAACGTTTTTCTTTTGTTGAAGGTTTTATTCACATCGAAGGTAGAGATTTCCATAATGTGCAAGTAGAAAAAAAAGAACACTTCTGTTTTGGGGATGGTAACTTTCACACCGGCGCGGGCACGCGCTCAGAGATGTGGCTGTTTTATTACACACGCATCTATGTGCACACAAAATATGCTGACTGCATGCACATGTGCGCACAGTTTTAAGTTGCCACGCGCCTATGCGCGGGCGGATTTTGATAGACGCGTCTCAACGCCATTACCAGTTTTCCCTGTTTGTTCCCAGTTCGCCCAGGGTAAGGGATAGGACTTCCAAACCCCCCTCCCCCCCCCCCAGTTTAATAGCGTTCCCTTCTCCCCTGTTAACCCCGAGCCTTAGACCCCCCCCCCAATCTCTCTCTTTCTTTTTTTTATTCCTTGCACGTCCTCCATAGCAGAAGTAAAGCTGTGTGGCAGGGGGACCCCGGCGCACCTGTGCGCGTCAGTATTTGCGTGAAAAATTGAAGCTGAAATCCAGGAGCGTCCATGCCCTGCCCCTTTTTCTAAATTGTTCCTTTGTGCATCTAGTGGGAGATACGCATGTACAGGGGCGCCTTTTAAAATCCGCTCGATGCACGCTGGCCCGACACATTCACGGATCTCCCAGTTTTGGCACGAGCTGGACTTTAAAAAAAATAAAATAAAAAATTCACCTTTTAGTGATCAATGAGAATGAGACCTGTGCCTGTCTTCCATTTATTCTGTTTTCAAATTTCCTTTTGTTGAAATGCTAAAATGAATCCCTAACCTTGTGGTTTCAGGCTAGTGGAAGGGGGGGTTGGCCCAGCAATGTTCTCCACCTGTGATTGTCCAGCTGAATTGAAATGGACTTTTATTGACTGACAGTCACCAGCCTTCATTTGCAATCATCGGGGGGGGGGGGGGGGGGGGAGATTTCCCCATGTTTTTCACCCTACCTCCATTTCGCCCAACCTTCACAGCAACAGTTCGCAACCAGAAAGACCACAGACTTGCAGCTCTTTCTGGAACCAGATAGACATAGCTATTTATTTCACGGTGGCTTAGAATCCCTCCTGCTCAAGGGCTTGAAAATGCTGTCCAAGCAGCATCCCCGCTCCAACCCTGGCCAGGCTCAGGAATGGAATCCAAGCCTACTGCGTGGCCGTATGTGGCTCCGCCACCAGGCCGTCCCGGTTTAGGCTGTTTTGATTGAAAATGCGATTGTCACGTCACTTTTGTGATGTCATTGGCCAATGTGAAATAACCTCTCTCTGAACCCGGAGTTTGTTGCCTTGATCCAAATGGGTTTTCACCAAACTGTGTTCCAATTAATCCTGGACTTCCCAGGCCCCTTAGCTGTCATATGCCACAGCTTTTCCAAAACAACCACACTCAACCAATTATTATTGTGCAGCACCTGGCTAGACAATTATAGTTTCTGAAATGGCTTATTTATTTAAAATCTTTTCTATACCGTCGTTAAGCTAGTTGCCGTCACAACAGTTCACAATAAGGCACATAATTTCAAACTTAAATGTGTTAAGTTATATTAACTAAACAGGTGCCATCAAATACTGTAACAGTTTCATATTAAATATTATTTAGTGGTTGTGATAAGTCATGTCTACTTTAAGTATATCAGCTATAAGATAAATTAACACTTAAGTCTGGTCCTCTGTTGTTGCAATCTAATAGAGGTAAAGTAAAATAAAATATACACACACACCATTCGAGTAAGCTGATGTGTGTGTGTGGGAGTTCTTCGGACTGCATAATACAATTCCCTGGATTCTACTCTTTGTGGTATGCTTGCTTAAATAGCCATGTTTTTAAACTTTTTTTGAATGCTTTGATGTCTCTGTGTTCTGATTTCTAAAGGCATTGTGTTCCATATTATAGGTCCAGCCAGGGATAGGGCCCTATCCCTCACTTGAGTTAGTCTGACTGTTTTTACTGAGGGAATAGTTAGTAGGGCTTTGATTGCTGATCTCAAGTTTCTGTTAGGGACGTGTACGTGAAGGGCTGTGTTCAGCCATTCTGCCTTTTTGTCGTGTATTAATTTATGTATGGTGCATAGAATCTTGTATTGAATTCTTTGTTCAATGGGTAGCCAGTGTAGTTCAATTAGGGTTTTGGTGATATGGTCTCTCTTACTTTTACCGGTTAAAATTCTTGCAGCTGTGTTTTGTAATACCTGTAGTGGTCTTGTCTTATGGTGTGGGGTAATCCTAGTAGAAGGGCATTACAGTAATCAGTGCTTGAAAAAATTAATGCTTGTAGTACTGACTGGAAGGCATTTGGTGTTAGTAGTGGTTTAAGTCTTCTGAGAGTCAGAAGTTTGGTGTAACCTTCTCTTACTTTGAGATATATGTTGTTTCATACTTAGTTCCGTATCGATAATCACTCCAAGGTTTCGTACTTTCTCTGCTAGTTGTATTTTTTGGTTGTTATTGATTGTGATTGGGTTTTGAATGATTGTGATGTTTTTTCATTCAAGATGTAGGAATTCTGTTTTCTCTATGTTAATAACTAATTCCATCTGGTTTAAGAGCTGTTTTATTATATCTAGATACATGTTGGCTAAGGTTAATGTTTTCTCAATTGAGTCATTAATTGGAAGTATTAATTGAATATCATCAGTATATATGTAGTGTGAGATGCCCAGACCAGCTAGCAGGTGGCATAATGGCAGCATGTGTATGTTGAATAGTGTGGCAGATAGGGCTGATCCCTGCGGAACTCCTGTTTGAAGGTTTATTCTTTCTGACATTGCTTTTTTGATTTGCACTTGGAAATATCTGTTATTTAGGTATGATTTGAACCATTTGATTGTTGTGTTGCATAATCCTATTTCTTCTAATCTATTTAATAGGATATCATGATTTACTGTATCGAATGCCGCTGATAGGTCCAGCATTACTAAAATGTAATGTTTACTGCTGTCGAAACCTCTCATGATGTTGTCTGTTAGCGTAAGTAGTAGTGTTTCAGTGCTATAGTTTTTGCGAAATCCATGTTGTGATGGGTACAGAATATTATTGTCCTCTAAGTGCTCTGCTAATTGATTTTTGTACGGTTTTTTCTATTAATTTTGCAATTAGTGGTAGGTTTGATACTGGTCTATAATTGCTCAGGGTGAGTGGATCGCTGTTCTTTTTTTTCAAAATTGGTTTTACTATTGCTCCTTTTAGTGAATCTGGCATGTTTCCTTCATTTAATGATAGATTAATGATTTTTGTTAAAGTCGGCGAGGTTGTGGTGGCTAGATTTTTTATATCTGTGGTGGGTATTGTGTCATACGCATGTGGGGCAGGGTTTAGTTTTTTTTAGCATCGATTCAGCTTCTATTTCGGATATTTCACTGAATGTCTCCCATTGTTTAACATCTCTTTTTTGCATTTTGATGTTTTGTTTAGTTATTTTTGGAATCTTTGTTTTTAGGTTCGTAATTTTGTCATTAAAAAAATGTAGCTATTTCATTACATCTATTTACTGGAAGGTTTTGTGAAGAGTCAGATGTATCATTTGTGAGATTTTTTACTATGGTAAACAAGGCTCTAGGGTTGTTTGCAAATTTCGTTATTTTCATACTATAATGTTTCTTTGCATTGAGTATTATTTGTTTATAGTAGGCTAGTTGCTTCCTGTATTTAGTTAGGTTTTCAGTTGTTTTATTTTTTTTTCCATTCTTTTTCTTTTTTCCTCAGATTTCTTTTGACTACCTTTATCTTTTCGTTATGCCAGGGGTTTGTTTCTTTGGGTTCCATGTTGCTCATGTATTTAATTGGGTTTATCTCATCTGCTAAGTTTTTGGTTGTTTGCATCCATGCTGTTGTGGCCGAGTCGCAGTTGGTGCAATCTATTTCAGCTAATTTTTCTTCTAGTTTGTCTTTTAGGTTGTCTATATTAAAAGGTGGGCGATATTCAAATTCAATGGGTTCTCTTTTTTGAGTCACTTGTTGTTCGGTATGTTTGATAGCGGATTCTATTAGGAAGTGGTCTGACCACGGTATCGGTATATATTCTGTTTTAATGTGTTCTAGTTGTCTGTGTTTTATAAATGATAAATCTAGAGAGTGTCCTGCTTTGTGGGTGGGCTTGTCAGTAATTAGGGTGAATCCTAGTGCTACAACGTAGGCTTTTCGACATGAAGTGCCTCTTTAAAAATGCTTTCTATTTTGTGTGCTTTCTCTTGTTCTCATACCCAGTAGTGATTTTCTGCTCATCGGTTTTCTTTGACCTAGAATGTACTGTGAGAGCTGCAGGTTGTGAAGAAATGAGACACATATATGGAAGGGGCTTACAATTATTTGGTTTCTTCTCTTTCCGGTGCATCCGCTCCCGGCATCATTCTGCGTAACTCCTCATGCCCGAGTCTTTTGTTAATTAGTGTTTTGTGTTAGATGGGAGTTGCTTTGGGGAACTGCAAGGAATATTTCCATGCATTTGCTTGCTCTCATTCATACTTACAAGCATAGTGATGAACGAACACAAGATCAGACACCAAACTTCACTTACTGTTAACTGGGTGATGAGAAGCAAATTTAAAAAAGACTGTGGCTGCCCTGTCTGTATCTGTTAGCATGACCATTGCTGCACTTGGTACTCCCTGAGTACATCGTAACCAGGTCACAAAGTGAAGGATGCGCACGTTATTAATTTAAATAGCTGGCAGTGTTTGCCGTTGAAGGGTTTATCACAAAAATAAAATGTTCTCAGGAACATAGAGTTTATGCAAATGGCATACATGCTGGAGATAGGTATTTTCAGGAAGATCAGCAGAGGGATGATGAATGAGAAGTGGCAAGACAGAGGGTTAGCAAGATGTAGCAGTGCAGACTGATGGCTAATTATAGGTGGCACGTGCAGGGGAAGTGTCGTCATTGTATGATAGAAGATGCATCATTGGTGTGGAGCAAAGGCAATGTCCGAATGGCTATTAAAGAATTCTCAGTGCAGTGGCTCATGCCCCAGTTCCGAATCTCGGTAAGGCTGCCAACTCCTTAACCCTCCCTGCCAAGACTCAGCTTTAGGGAACACCTTTTAAAACATGTTAAAGTAGTAACAAGGTAAAAAGCATCCATGTATTTTCCCGCAGCTTTCAAAGCAAAGAGCGTTTCAGTAACAGTGTTACAAACTTTGTTGTTTTTTTTTGTTTGGTTTGATGGTTATTTCAGAGATTTCTTTTTTATTTATAGCTTTTATTTTAAATAAGGTACAGACTAATGTGGAGAAATGCTGTAAAGTTTTGTTTCAGAGCTTTTGTTTTCTGGTAATTGCTCCACAGACGGTGCCTTAGATCAGGGGTGGGCAAACTTTTTAAGCCTTGGCCCCCTTCCATGCATAGAATTGGTTGGGCTTCCCATCCACCAGAGTTGGTTTACATTGTGTATATAATATATATGTTTATGTGTATATGTATATATATATATATATGTGTCAAATTTTCTCATCAACCAATCAGCTATTGAACTATTGAACAATTTGCCAAATAGCAGTCAAACATCTTGCCAGCCAGAAGCTCAAAATTCCAGTTTTGATTCTCTTCAGGCTGCTGATAGGAGCAATCAGGTACACACAAACACAAAGAGCGGCAGATACCACACCACATCCAGACAGGCACCTCACAGTAACACCAGAGACAGTGTAAAAAAAAGTCACTCAAAATCTTTACTGCAAACTTATCATAACGTAACACTAGTAATTCCAAGAACTCAAACAAGAACCCTACCTGTGAAAAAGCACTGTAAATATTATACTGGGTCCCAGAATCCCAATACACCACCTACTGGGGAAACGAAACAAACCCGCTTGCTATAGAACCCTACAGAGACACGACACGCTAGCAAAATCTCTCCCCTTGATCACTTGTGCAGAAAGAGACAGACCCTCACCAAATACAGAATAAAGATCACAAATTAGAACCAGCAAGATGCAGACAAAAACTGAAATGGAGACTCCAAGAAGCCAGACTCTGTCTGCAGTATAACAAAGACAGAACCACCATGCACATTTCAGGCACTCATCGGATTCTTCCTCTTCTTGACCTCAAACTTTAAGCCTTTGAATCAAGGGAAAAAATGTTAGTGCACTGGTTCCACATTTGAGAGGCTGAACTGGAGAAACTTCATTTGTAACTGCAGCAAGTTGAGAGGCTGGACAGCAGTTTGGCGATTTGAAGCACTAAACCCCTTATTATATCAGAGGTAAAGCTGTGTACACAAAGATGTGAGCAGAACAGTGCGTTAACGTGTGCATGCAGCCAAGCACACCTTATTACACTGAGGCCTTAATTTGTTGCTGTTGGTATAAGATTTGAAGGTTGCTCTAAGTGGCAGGCAATTGGAAATGCAGCTTGCATCTTTGCTGAGTAATTAATCTCAGTTAAAGCAAAGTTACATGGTTATTCAATTACTCAAAATCCTACTGTAAACACAAGTCCCCCAAAGTCCTAGCTCACAACATTCCAGCACTGTCTGAAATCGCCATCCCTCTCGTCCCCTTTTCTCATCACCTATCGGCTCTGTCTTCATCGTCTGTGGTTTTTTCCCTCTTCATCTCTTTCTTTCTCCTTCACTGTAGCTCCATGTCATTCTTTCTCCTTCCTCTTTCATTCACCGCTGACCCTCTTCTACCAGGCTGAACTCTAACAGTGTCCATCTGCTTGAAGGAGAGTCTATTTATTTATTTATTTACCTATTTTTTTATATACCGGGGCACGTAAGTAACATCACCTCGGTTTACATTCAAACATTAATTCAGCATAGTGCTTTACAGTATAACATTATAACTGAAAGAGTACAAAACCATGTATAACTTTGTATAAAGAAAATAAATATCAATTTTGGTTGTCTTTGGAAATAAACTAGAAAGCAAAGAATAGGACTCAGTTCATTGATAGTAGGCTTTTATGAATAACCAGGTTTTTAAGTTTTGTTTAAATTTTTTATGGCAAAATTCCTGGCGTAATTCCGATGGCATGGTGTTCCATATTGTGGATCCAGCAGTGATGAATGAACGTTCTTTCGTAGAGGAAAGATTGGTCAGATTAGGTGCAGGGATCTTCAGTTTAGCTAAGTGCTGGAATCTGGTTGGGCGGATTGATGTTTTGAATTGTAGGTGATCAGTGAACCAGCGCATATCTCTGTTGTGAATGGCTTTATGTATAAGCGTCATGGCTTTATATATTATTCTGGATGCCACGGGTAGCCAGTGTAATGATTGAAGTGCTGGAGTGAATTGCTCGTGGCGGCTTGTGTCAGTGATGATGCGAGCAGCTGCGTTTTGTAACATTTGCAAGGGTTGAATTGTAGAGTCTAAGAAGGAAAGGTGACCAGGCAGCTTCACGTCCTAAAGGGAGCGTGGGAGCCCAATCTGATTTCTCTCCCTCGCCTCTGTGGATTGGAATTTCCACACGTTCAATGGTGGGGGAAAGCAGGACTGACTAATCCTGTCCCGTCTGGTCACCTTTAACCCAGTGTCACCCTTAGCCGCTCACTCTCTTCATGGTGTCTGAGCTGCCGGAGAGTTCACGCCTCTTTACATTTGCCCCTGATCTTGCGCTGCCTTCGGCTTGTTATGCCTGCAGTTGTGTGGAAGGAAAGGCTGGGGGATTTCTGGCTCTGTGTTTTTTTTTTTTATCTTTGCCTGTAATCATTTTGCAGCCCTTTTGGATATCACAGACTCTTCCTTCTGATGTATTATTCATATGTGGGTCATGCAAGGAGTGATTGTTTGGAGGTTTTGGAAATGCAGAACTTAATAGCAGTCCAATTAAATGATATGTAAAACGCCCGCTCTGCAGCAGATAACATGGCCGTGATTAGAATAGGGATCTACAGAGCTTGGAAGGGAGACTCCACAGCAAGGCAGCTCAAGATGATCCAGTCCTGTGGAATAAAACATGAAACTACACTACTGACAGTTATCTTTTTTTTTTTTTTCTTTGTTTCCCTTTCACTCCTTTCTCCCACCTGCCTGTCCCTTCCTCTCCCCCCCTCCCTCTGCAACCTCGCCTCCCTTTCTTCTCAGGCCTCCAGCAGCTCCGGTGGGAAAATGCAACTCTTAGAAACAAATTTCTCCCTAACAGTGCGTGACTTCATTGACCTTCACCTGCATCATCAGAACAGTATCCCAGCATTCCTTAGCGCCGTGACCTTGGACCTCTTCAGTCGTCAGACCTTTGCCTGAACTCTAACTCCTCTGCAAGCGCTGAGCCTGTGAAGTGCATGCTTCGTAACTTCCAGATATTCTGGTCCGGAGGGGCCTGTGTGAAGAGCATTCCGCGCTGATGGATACAAGTTAATGAGCACTGGGCAGGCTGCTTCTTCCACTCACGTTCTTGCTTTTGCTTTATTGCAGCCATGTCCTACTAGTGTTAAGAGATGGGCAACAGCTGCAGGGACTGTGTGACCGGTGGGGCACAAGCAAGCAGGCAATATATATGAAATAGTTAACTTTCTTTCCTTATGTCAGAACTGCGCAAACAGAGCAGAGAATCCATCTCATGGAAAACGGAGATCGGTGCTTCTCTCTCTCTGGTACTGTGGGAGCCAAACAGTTTTCCTTTAGGTATAATATGTGTAGGGAGAGGATGGTCCCAGTTCCCCTTCCCAGATCCACTTTGCTCAGCATGTCTGTAGAGACTGTCGTTGTTAACACAACATTTTTAGAGAGGAAAGGATCCTGGTTGGTGGTTCTCTGATCTTGTTTCCCAGAGACCTTCAGATTTCTTTCCTTTCAACATCTCTTTCCTTCACCGTTTCCTAATGAGATGTTAGCCTGTATTCCTTTTCATAGGCTTAACTCATGAACTGGTTTCCTTGTTCCTCATCTAGCTGAGGTCTGGGACACCGCTGATTGACCTCAGTAACAAAGTAGTGTCATTGAAGCGGCCTTTGTAGAACCAATGTATAGCTTCATGGATAGCAAGCCACAGGGGTGTAAGTACCTGTTGCCCCTCCTTCAGCTCGTTCTGAAAAAAAACATTTTCTAGGTTTTGAGTATCCACAATGATTCCTTTTCACCTCAGCTTTATTATATTTTTTAAATGAAATAAAATATGCCCTCATCTTAATGTGCTAAGGGCCATCTGCTTAGTCCAAAGATTGTTCATGTTCTCCTCTGCCATGTTTATGTAATGAGTGGGAAGTGTCAGAGGAGCATGGAATGCTGAGGATGCCCTGTGGTTCATGTTCTCCTCCGCCATGTTTATGTAATGAGTGGGAGGTGTCAGAGGAGCATGGAATGCTGAGGATGCCCTGTGGTTCATGTTCTCCTCCGCCATGTTTATGTAATGAGTGGGAGATGTCAGAGGAGCATGGAATGCTGAGGATGCCCTGTGGTTCATGTTTTCCTCCACCATGTTTATGTAATGAGTGGGAGGTGTCAGAGGAGCATGGAATGCTGAGGGTGCCCTGAGGTTCATGTTCTCCTCCGTCATGTTTATGTAATGAGTGGGAGGTGTCAGAGCATGGAATGCTGAGGATGCCCTGTGGTTCATGTTTTCCTCCACCATGTTTATGTAATGAGTGGGAGGTGTCAGAGGAGCATGGAATGCTGAGGATGCCCTGTGGTTCATGTTTTCCTCCACCATGTTTATGTAATGAGTGGGAGGTGTCAGAGCATGGAATGCTGAGGATGCCCTGTGGTTCATGTTCTCCTCCGCCATGTTTACGTAATGAGTGGGAGGGTGTCAGAGGAGCATGGAATGCTGAGGATGCCCTATAGTTCATGTTCTCCTCCGCCATGTTTATGTAATGAGTGGGAGGTGTCAGAGGAGCATGGAATGCTGAGGGTGCCCTGTGGTTTGCGATCCTCAGGTGGCAGCATTCTGATAGCCAGAGAGATGCCGCGTCATGAGTATGAACAAGCATTTTAAGTAATAGAAAATTATGAATAAACTTCTGTATTCACAAATGTCACAAAATACATTTATGTAACAAAACAAAAAAAGTATTTTTGAAGTTACTTTCTTGGGATTTGATGAAAGTACAGTCCTAGCAATAAATGTGTGTGTGTGTCTTTTTTTTTTTTTTTTTTAATGAGAATGGCTGTGCCTGCGGTTACTTGGCATCGCAATGCAGGGCTGCAGGAGTCACCCTCTTTCCAAGAAAGAGACAGGGTAGTAGAATTGTGAAAACTGAAGAAAGCTGATTGACAATTTGCTGTTCCCTTCTAATTCCAGTTAGATTGTGATGTAGTCCTAGGGACAGGCGACCTTGCTCCCCCTTTCTTTCTCGCTTGTCTTGAACCTGTGTATGTGGCATGATTGCGTCGGGGGTGTGGATCCCATGAGCGGGCGTTTAGGTTCTGCCTCCATGTGTCGTGTCCTCCTCCTCCTCCTCCTTAGCATTGATGTGGATACTGTTTGCATGGAATTGCCACACAAAAAAAATCCCCAAAAAGGCTTTATTTTTATGAGACGGCATTATAGTTTGTAGTTTATGAAATAAAAGAAACATCTGATCTGACAAAATGTGCACTGTCTATTGTCCTGTTTTTATCATGCAGTTTTGTTCTGTTACAAATTTATACACAAAAAATGTGAAAGCTGCTGACCGAAATTCAGCCCCAGAGATCCATTGGTTGGTATTACGCTAAAGGGAATGATAAGTTGTACAGAGCAGCCACAATTTGTGCAGACAGCAGCGTGTCACGTCGAAAAATACCACTAACTGGTGGCATTCGTTACATGTCTCTGCGATAAAACTGTATCCAACGGAATAAACCACTGCTCTCAAACTGACTTTATTTTCCTAAGCCTTTTCCATCCATCTTTAAATCTCCTGCACTGCCCCCACCCCCGTTTCTCCAGACAGCCTGAGGTCTGGAAGGACGCCTGCCTCAGTATCCCTGGGCCTGAGCTCATCACCCATGGCCAAATCATTTGAAACATATTTTGGCCCAGTTTACAAGTAGCAGTTCAACTTCTTTTCCGCAATACTTTAACCAGTCCCAGCCTGCCCAGCTTGTATCAACATAGTCATTTACAGAGTTCTGGCACTGAGAAAGTTCAGCATTAATGACTGCTGTTTTTACAAAATATTGTAAAGCTACAAAAGACCTTTGTCATATGCTGCTATTCTAATATATTATAAACCGTGTATTCAAATCCTAATTAATTAATTAATCTACCTTCTCTAGTAGATATTTTGGAGAATGTCAAGTAACCTTGGCTGTGAGGCACAGTCTAGCGCCATCTTTTACAGCAGAAATGATTGTGGCTTCTATGGAACTATATCAGAACAATGCCCACCAGATCTCTCACAACTACCCCTTCTCCAGCATCGATCGTTATAGGGCCTGGTTTAGGAAGACAAGATGCTATCGGCTACCCTGATCTCATTGTGTTACGACTATCGCTGCCCGACGTCTCCACTCCGCCCTCCTTACCGCTCTGGTGACTCCTCCCGTGGTTGACGGACGTTTGGCTGCCGCGGCGTCTGCCTGCCGTCCTCTCCGGCGTTCCCGGTCCGGCTTGGGCGCTGTCCAGCTGCCTTAGGGCGCACGCACCGCGTGGCCCTGCTTCAAATGCTTTCTTTGGCGCGAACCTCAGGGACGTCCCCCTGTGATGACGTCACGCATCCCGGATACAAAAAGCCTACACTACTGCTAGCTAATCAAGTTAGCAACAGGTATTCGTATTGGTGAACTCCTTACAGATGGGATTCGCTCTCCGTACCTGGCTAGTCTGCCTCTCCATTATTGGACTCACTCTATTGGGGTACCCGCTCCTCGGGGGCCTCTCTCTTCTCTTTCAGGTCGCTGTCTGGAACCGGTACTCGCACCTCGAGGGCCCATGTTCCTGGACTCGCTGCCTGGACTTCACTTCTGCCTGGAAGATACCGCTGCCTACACCATCAGTGAGTTACTATCTACTTCTCTCAGAGCTGATCCCTGGAACCAGGTACTCGCTTCTCAAGGGCCTGCCTCCACTCCAGCTCCTGTGTTCCCTACCGAGAGAAACCTCTGTGTGAGTACTCAACCAACGAGGCTGCATTATAGAACCCTGCTATACTTCATTGTACTCACTATCTCAGTTTCTCCTCACTACAGCACAGCCATTGTGGGATCGCTGTTCCAGAGCCCTGAGGGACTACAAGCCCAGCCGGGCTTCATCTCTGCTCACTACTGCCACCTCTGGTGGCTCCTCAATACTGTTAATAAAAGATCTGTGCTGTGTGTCCTAAGCTGAGCCTGACCTGTGGCCCCTCACGGACTTCCCCCTGTGGGCGTGGTCAGCAGCCACAGTGTCCAAGGGTCCACCCAAAACCTTACAAACAATAACAAATTGTCACCAGGCAGCTGTGAATGTTAGAAATAAATTCATGTTGGAAAACTTCAGAGAAACTCTGTGTTAACTGAAAATTTTCTTGGAAACTTTATGAAGTCCTGATTTAAGATGAATTGCTCTCCATTGTATGCCAAGGAAAATGGTGCCTGATTCATATGCACAATGTGGTAGCAAGAGCCTCCTCCATCAGTCATGGAGAAAATGAATCATGACGTCAGCCACAGTCGACTTTTCTTACAGCACAATAGCCAAGTCTGCCTGGCATTAGAAATCTCTCACAGAATAAATTAAGTAATTAATTGGTTTACAAAGAAGCCCCTATCTTAGACAAGCAGAGGTAATGTGTGAGGCAGTGATGGAAATTGACAAAAACTGAAAGCAGCTTCCCATGGGAAATGGATGCCAAGCCTGAATTATAGCACACACCTGGTATGGGAGAGTACAGCTGCTTATGACAGAGATCTCTCAGTTAATCATCGGACTGAGACAACTGGCAGTTGAGATTACCTAACGCTGTAATAGAAATTCCTGAAGCAATTACCTGTCCCTGGTTCCTGGTCTGGCAGAGGATGCCTCAGTGGGTGGCAAATGCCTAGAATAACCCAGCTGTCCAACGCTATAAGCCTGGTATCAGAAATATCCTCAGCTGGTGAAAGACCTTCCAGGTGTTTACGTTTGTTTGACTTTGCTACACAATGAATAATTTTGAAGCTCAGCAGATCAATGTTTCCAATCCAAGCAGATATATTACATTATTCTGAGCATAAGATTTTTGTGCTGAGCTAGGATGATTGCGGCTGATGGGGAGATCCCAGCTGGCCGAAAAGCGTTCAGTCCCAGAGTAGACTTTCCTTCCAGCTCTTGGCCAGCAAAAGGGTCTTTATTTTTGCAGAGGACAGACAGTGGTGGAAAAGAGTTCCTGCAACGCATCAAAAGATTGCTTGTGATGGACTTTTTGTCAATGTATAGGACTTTGAAATGCCATAGCTCTCCACTGCATTTAAAGATTCCTCATTGTTGCATGACTTCCCGTTCCCCCAGACTCTGCGCTAGTCTTAGCTGCCCATTGCCTGATATTGTTGAATGTCTTTAGTTTCTTGGAAATTTGCAGCTGTATCTTCTTTTCACTCTAAAAAAAAACAAAACAAAAAACCTTAATCCTTCCTGGGAGTCGTATGATTATTTTGCTATCTTTCCAACCTTTCTTTAGGGTTGGATTGTATTGCATTGTGGATTTGTACTGCATCACTTGCCATCTAGCATTAGTATCAGAATCAATCCACTGTAAATATGAAATTTTATCTCTTTGGCAAAGCAATTACAAAATTTCCCTTGTATGTGTTTTGGAAGGCTCGGTTATGGCATGACAGTAAGTTGCTATAGCAATGTATGTTAAACTCAGCTCTATGCATCCAGCGCAGGATCAAACAGAAGACGGTCAGCTGGGAGAGAGAACCCTTGTTTAAAGAATGTTTACTTTGGTGATTTGCAAATATGAACAGGAAAATAAATGCAGAAGCTCTAAATGGTTTTAGTCAAACATCAGATGATAGGAGATTTCTACTGTGTGAAAGTCCTTGTGAAACCAGTGATCAAAGAAAGCTAACAGACACCATGGACCTGGATTTATCTTTCATTTCTTCCATTCAGTAGTCCTGGGAAAACCTTTGCAAAATCAGGCCTCATGTACCCGCACTGATTCAGACCTGGGTAATTCCTTGGGTTTTGGTTTGTAGTATAAACATTTATCGTTGGAAGTAATTGCCAAAATTATCATGGGGTGCTCTGCAAGTCCAGGAACCCTCCAGACTGGAATATTTTTTTTCTCAAGTTGCCTTTAATAAAGGAGCATGTTACTGCACTGAATTTGAGGTCGTCTTAAAGCCCCCTCAACTCTTGGCCATGAAACCGGAAATCTCAGCTTCAGAAGATGGCAGATATTATTGGCATTGGATGTATCCTGGCATATACTGCTGCTTCTTCCCAGGAGCCTCAAAGCAGCCACCGCTGCAAACTTAGAAGAGATCTGGTGCTACAACATTAATGGTATTGAAAAGAAGGCTACAGCAAATGCAGAGGGTACGGATTAAGGGAGCTGATCTTGACCTGCTAGAGAGAACTGGTGCAGGCAGATCCGGTGTTTGTCTTTTTTCTTTATCTGTGTGATACTAGGCTGGAACCCTCTAATCCTGTTGCACCATGAACTTGACCTTCTCACAGTCTGAAAAGGAATTCACCACAAGCATGAATAAATTATGTACAGTAATATGCTTGACTGTGTACATTTCATAACAGGATTATTAAAATCCTGAAGGGGCGACACACTGTCCCTCCTGTGGAGGAGAGAAGAACAGAAACTCATTTTTCATGCCCTTTTGCTAAGGAGGATTTTCTCACGCAAAATTAATCATTTCTAAATGCACAGCCATTCATTGTCAACATGCTCTTTATTTTCCCTTCCTCTTGTGTTAATGATCAAAGATCATTCTAACTGGGGGGGCGGGGGGTTGCCCTTATAATTCATTTGCTTTCTTTCCTACCTGCAGGGGTCATGTGCTGGTGGTGATGGAGGTATCTTGAGTGCTGCGTCTTCCAGAGTAAATATTAATTTAATAGCAGTTTCGTTTTACATAGCAACTTTTTGCCTGGACTGAATTGCAACATATTTTAGAGGGACTTTTTTCCCCCACATTTTAGAAACCCTACTTTGCAGCAGTCTGTGGTAGATGGTCTGTCCCCAGAGCCGGTTTTGGGGCGTGCAAGCAGTGCAGTAGCACAGGATGCCAAGAACGAGCGGGCGCCATCATCCCCCTCCTGATGCAGCTGCCTGGCAGAAGAAGAGCCATGTTCCCCTTTCCAGTGGTGCGTGTGGAGGCCAAAGAAGAGTTGCCAAGTGGCACCCCTTCCAGGGCTGAAGTGCAGCTGCTGTTGTGACCACCACCGCCAAGCAAACAGTACTGGGGAACCAACATCTTCCAACACCGCTTCCTGCCGTTGGCGCCTCTCCCAAACAGCACACTCTTTGAATCATGGGGGAGGCAGAGAGCAGTGTTTACAAATGTTAGGCCTCCAGCACAGCTCTCGGTGTCAGCAAGGTTGGGCTGGAGCAGAGATGGAAGGTGGTGGGTGAGACAGGAAAGTGGTTTAAGAGCAAGGAGGGGTGAGGATGGAAGGTGAAAGAGTGAGGCTGCAGGTGGTGGCATGTATGAAGCTGGTATTTTTCACCATGGGAAGAGAGACATTTTGGTTTAAGCACAGGGCGCCGGTTAGTCTAGAGCCAGCCCTGCCTGCCACCACGTTTTCTGCTGGTACTAGACAGCATCAAAGCTGTCAAAAAGGAGCAGGAGCCATGTTATTCAAAAGCAGCTAAGCAGACGGACGGCGAGTCGTAGAAGTTAGTGGCAGTTTATATTGGAAAAGAATAATCCAAAGATGCTGATATGAATGAACTTTTAAAGTCTCCTAGGTTCCTCCTGCAAATGTCCAGTGGTCTCCAAAACCCCGTGTGCCAAATCATCTTTGGATCCTCCTCCTATTGGTTCAGTACAAGTTATCACAAACTACAAAGTCAGGATTTTTCTCAGAGCTCTGCACTAGTGAATCAGTTGAGGAGAGTAGTTTTTAACTCACATTGCAGGACCTTTCCTGACCCAAATTTCAAAGCTCTAACCACTAGATTCATCATCTTCCCTCTTGATGGTTAACAATACAGACTGGAGCTGGAAGGGGGCAAGGGCTATTTTCCTTAGCATATTTAGGTTCTGTGGACTTCTCCTGATCCTGCACTGCTTAGGTAATAAACTACAGAGACATCACAGGTGCAACAGATCAATTATTATTCTACGACCATTATTTTTCATTTTTATTTGATTTATATTCCACCTTTCAGTCACTTCAAAGCAGATTACAATACTGTAGGTATTTCACTGCAGAAAGAAAAAGCTCCTTAAATACGGTTGTATATTCAGTAACAAAAAAGAGATCACAGAGTATAAAAGCAAAAGGAAACTATGACGCATTGTCTTCTTCAAAACTGGTTATAGTGAAAAGATCCATCTGCAAGCAAAGAGGAGACTTTACCTGGTTCTATCAATCAGGCAGGTTTGCTAGGGTTTCATGCTTATCCCCATAATAGGGACGATCTGAACAGAGCAATAGTAAAATGAATAATAACTTAAGGTGGGCGTTTCTTTCTGCCTAACATCTCAGTGTGAGCGGCAGAGAGGAGGCAGCTGGATGTTGGCGAGCAAGGCTGACCCTGCTGAGCTGATAAGCTCCATGGCAGTGTTTTGACTAGCACACAGAGACATTGACATGGGAGTCGGCGAAGAATGTTGATGCGCAGCCATGTGGTTTCACTCATTACAAAGTGGCCTTTTCACTAAGGTCCCCTTTCCTCTAGCTAGGTAATTGCTTCATTTATTCCTTCACATTTTCATCTCATCATAGGAGAGGGGAAAGGCTAAGAAGATCTGAATTCCAAGGTAGCCTTTCCCATCCCTCAGTGCTCTCTGATTGGGAGACCAAGTGCTGCTGTCTTGCCAGAGCACGGGGCCAAATGTTTAAATATTTGCTGTGTACGACAGTGAGGATTTAAAACGGATAGGAAATTGCATGTAGTTTTGGCATGTTTTGGTTTTTTTTTTGGCAATTATTTATGGGGTGGGGAATGAAGAGAGAAATTTGTAAAGAAGGTAGCTGGATACCAATTGGCTTGTTGCATAACCTAAGCAAAAAAAATTAAATAAATTTGCATGTCCACTACCACCCCTTCACACACAGACACTCACATCCTTGTCTCTCTCTCTTAAACCCCTTTGACGCCAGATTAGCTGTACAATAGTAGTATTCTCCTGCAGCTGGGAAAGTGGAATACAAAGACTTTGATACCGGCAGAATGATAGATTGCTTCCCTCCCATCCCAAAGAATGCCTGACACCTAAATATGCAGTTTGACCACTGATTTGGGCGTCTCAGAAGCTGTCTGTCCAGGTCCGACAGAGAATCCCTGGCTCTTTCAAACACTAGCACAAGGGTGTGCAGAACAGGGGGGGCGTGAACAATTCTGAATGGCAGTGCTCTAACTGCCCAATCAAGGAAGAAAAATGTCCGCAGAGGCACTTTGAGCTCACAAGGGAGTGAGTGCAGGGATGTTGGCGATACATCTCTTTCAACAGGCTGAGAAAGAGCCACTTCCGCTGCAAAGGAGCTGCTTCCATTGCGAGGACCCAGACATGGGAGGACCCGCAGCAGTATTCCATAACCCTAAAAGAGCTGCCAGCCCAGGATGAGTTCCTGCTACCACTGGGGTCCCTCTACAGGGAGGGAGATTGCAGGTGCTGCCTGCCCAAGGGTGAGGTAGGGGAGAAGAATGGGGCAATGTGGGAAGAGTGGTTACGGGCTTGCGTGAGGAATGGATCCTTTAAGGAGGATAGGAGAGGAGTCCTGTAGAGGAGGGAGTATTCTTCCAATATAAACTGCTGGGTTGAGGATTTCGAGGGAAGCGTTTGAGAAAACCCATTTGGGGAGTGAGCTCACTTGCAGTGGACTGAGAACCCAGCAGGGCTTTCCCCTTCAAGGGGAAAGGCCCGATGCACAGAGGGTTTTTTTCCACGAGGGGAAGTGACCAGGGGACCTGACCTGAGTGGTGGGAAATTGAGTAGAGTTTGCAGGTCCCGCATGTGGTGAGAAGGAACTGGAGCAAGGAGCCCGGGAAGGTTAAGAGCTAGGGAATGTCCTTTGCTGTTGCCTGGATGGACTGCTGGATGGTTACAGTTTCTGGTGGCTTTAAAGAGAATTGCAATACATCCAATGAGTGAGTACTGAAGTAGAAATGTATAATGCTCTCTGCTAGGACTGTGAGAGCCATGGTCTGCTGGGGAAAGTGAGATACATTGGTGGGTTTGTAGGGAGTTCATGTTCAGGCATATGCTGCACATCCTCCTCCTAGGCCCAGGTCAACTACACCATCTGTTTGACACCAAATCCTTTTTCCACCTTACTGAGAGGCTGGCGCTCGGCTCATTCAGATGCCAGACCCTCTCACATTTTATGTGCCACATCTGGGAGGGGTTCCTTAGAAATAAAATAATGTAACCAAACGTGAGGGGGGGGACCCTCTACCAACTGAATGAATGGGGGGGGGGGGGGGTGTCCTGTGGCTTGAAATGTTTGTTCACTTCTCCCTTAGAAAACAAGCTCGCAGTCTATCTGGAATTAAGGTTTCATTATTCATGTGGGATGCAAGCGTAGCATGAGGCTGCCAGACAGCAGGATTCATATACGGTTTACTAATGGCAGGCATTCACTATCCCGGCCTCTGAATAAAAGATAACTCTTGCACCAACACATTAGTATTCAAGCGCCCCCGTCTCTGAAGCAGCAGAATTCAAATCCTCTACGCTGCATTACTGCCAGGATCCCAAGGCGTTCCAGCTACTTCTGGATCTGTAGCTGGAGACTCGCATCGTGTGTGCGAGAAATGGCACCCGGTGTGCCGCCAAGCATGGAGGGCACCGGCAGAATGCAGCTGCTGCAGAGGCTTCTGGGTTCGGAGGGCAAGCTGTGTCCCTGTCACGTGTGCATCGCCGATGCCTCCTGTCGCTCTCTCTTTCACATTTGCTGATATTCTGGGAGTCGTGCTTTTGCATTTGATCAGCTCTGGGCCTGATCGTGGTCTTTACTGTACAGGAATGCATTGGATTTGGCGCGCTCTGAGGTGACGCATTCTCTACATCTGCTTATCATAATGTGTTGGGGTTTTTTTGTATGAGGGGTGGGGGAGGAGGAGGAAAGGTTCTTGGAAGGGAAATAAAAAAGGCTAAGGTTGAAGCTAGAAGGCCTGATGAAAGTTCCCCAGATAATATCTCTCTCTCCTGGGTTGATTTAATAAACCTGCAGTTACAGTTGTCAAACCTTCTTCATGCTGACTGCCAGGCAGAATGCAAATCAAACAACTGAAAGCAGGGCCAGTGAGGGTGAAGGGGAGGAAAAGAGTCTCCTTGGGATAACAATGACTCGATTTAAAGGGCAGAAGCCTTTCCATCCGAAGCCGATGAACCTAAACCTGTCCACCCGTCACGTTAAGCTGACAGAAAGCCCCTTTATTGTAAGCTTTGCACTCCGGTGTCTTACCTCCAGATTCTGATATGCTTTAGTAACAAACATAACTGCATTTTTGCTTGTTGCTCGATAATTGCCCATGCCCGCACCAAGAGCAAGTAGTTCGTCATCCTGAGGTGAACCTGCGAGGATTGTAACTCTAACAAAACAGTTGTTAAGTACAGTAGCTCATTACAATATTCTGCATTCAAAATCATTCTTAAGGACACTAATGACTGATTTTAAAGGATTACATCTGTTGTAAACCATAATTAAGAGCTTATAACAGCAGTTCTTATTTTAATTATGCAGTAGCAGAGCTACAACCCTACATAAAAATGCTAAGCACAGTAGGATCCACGCACCAGTGCAGTATTGCCAGGATTCAAATTTCTTGCCTCTTAAGGCAGCAGAATTCACGTGTCAGAGAATTAGTGGGAAGATTTAATACTCCCAAGCTTTGAAAACAGCAGCACTCTTATCTCACTGCATTAAAAAACAGGAGTGAAAATCCCTGCTTCTGTGAAGAGCAGAATTATAGCGGCGTATTCCTGCTCATGAGGGCAGCAGAGTGTTTGAACAGCTAACCGCAATGCATTAATACCAGGAATCAACCTCCCTCTTTCTTAATTAAGAGCTATCCTCGTAGGAATCCTTCCACAAGGATTCTTACAATCATAAGCAAAATTTCAATGGTGCTTATTGCCAAGCCTGGCCAATGGTGCCCTTCTGGCTGAACTATGAGGGTTTAGTTTCATGCAGACCAAGCATTGCCTTACCTTGGAAAAAGGTTCCTGCTGTTGTGGGGAAAAAAAACAGTGATGCTGGCAGATCCCACCTGGACCAGTTGTGCAAAGTGAGGACCTTGCTGACCTCATTGACTTTGTCGCCACCGCTGGTGCCAAAATGGAAGCAACAATAGAAAACCGTCTTCAAGGGCAGCTAGGTCAGGAGTTCCTTGGTCTGTAGTTATCCAGCCAAGTAGACACATTCACCTGACTAAACAAGGTCAATTTGAAGTTTGAGCGTGAGTGCACCCTTTCAATGAAGGATTCACGTACTAGTATAGTAATGCTGAGCATTAATTCTCACTCTCTGAAGAAAACAGAAATATTACAATGAGTGGAAGCTGGCAGGAGGACGGCTCAGAGGAAATGTGAGGAAATGTTTCTTTTCTGAGGAGATGGGTGGTGGATCTCTGGAATCAGTTACCAGTGGTTCTAGACATCCACCAAAACACACAATTTAAGTAAGAGGACAGGAGATCACAAATGGCCTGTGGTGACACAGTAGGTTAGGGCAATTGAGCAAACTTGGAGAGCCAAAGGCCCTTATCTACAGTTCCTATGCAGAAGGAGTTGACTAGCGGTTATAGCAATGGACTGAGAACCAGGGAAACCAGGAATTTAAATTCCACTTCCTCCATTCACACTCCATGTGACTTTGGGCAAGCCAACTTATCTCCACTAACCTCAGATACCCTTTTAGATTGTATGCTTCTTGGAGTAGGGTCTTCTGTAACCTGAATTCTAATAATTGCTACAAGCTCTCATGGGCATTATTTGGAAAGATGGGCTAAAAATCCAAATATTTTTTTATTATGTATTTTACCAGTGTCAGGACTCAGACGCCAAGAGTAAACATTTCAGAAGACTTAGGGAGATGCACTAAACTGAAATGTAGTTTGTCTCATAATAAAATATTTCTACTTTATGGAAAGGAGTACCTGAAAGTTAAACAGGAAAGAAGGTTGGAGACAGAGCCCCTTCCAAAATATTAATCAGGCCAATCTTACAGCTTTATCCATTGGAGCAGATTTTATTTTTTTTTTTGCAAGATACATAAATATTTGCAGAAAGACAAATGTATGGGTTAGAGCACGGAAAGGCATTGAATTAGCAGAACATTGAAACTTGTGAGCAGTAATGCCATCCTTGTGGTTGTCCATGCACTTACACAGAAAGCTCTAGGAATATTTGGTTAGGACAGGGTGAGAGGAAGACTGTATTCCATTTAGGTAAAGGACCTGAATTTGCTTGGAGCAGTATTGCACTATCCTGACACGCTCGTGTTCATGAAGTACATGGAAAAGAAGCAGAAAAAACAGGATGAATTTAGCAACGAATAAACCCAAGGAACAGGTAAGCTGGTAGTTTGAGGTCCGTGAAGATAACCACTGCCATAACAGAGTGGAATTCCAAAACCTCCATTTCAGCTTTATTACAGTATTGGTCCTGCTGCCGCTTTCAGTATGTTCATGGAAATTTCCATATGCTGATTAGTTGATTTAGACATGTAGTGGGATCCGGGGAAGAGGGACTGCCTCTCAATCTCAGCTGTCTTAAAAATGGAAATTTTTCCAGATGTGCATTACAGCAAGCCAGAAACTCACAATGTGTGCTCAACTGAGGCCTACAGAGCTTCTGAAAATCTAACCTCAGATTACAGCAAGACCCTCAGACCAGCACACTGTGGTGGAACTCGTGTTCCCCTGTAGCCCTGAGTGCAGTGGGATCTGCACCCTAGTGTTACATTTAGTGAAGGATCACGTACTCTCAATTTGTCTCCTCGTTAGAGTAGCACTGTAATTTGCTTAATTATTGACAGACTTGTTTTTGTAACTTAAAATGGAAATTAAAATTTGCACCCAGTTTACAGGCTGTTAACGGGCGTCGAATAATCAAGCCTGACTCAAAGACCTTGCAAATGAGAACAAAAAAAGGTCTGAATTTACATATTCATGTTTTTAATAGAGTTCAGAAAGTATATTCGTAACTGATGAACAAGATTAATTAAACCTTATCTGCATATGAAGAGTAGCGTAACCCTTTGTACATCAAGCTGTCTGACACCACTGCCAAAGGATGATACAGGGGTAGATGAAAGTAGCAAGGGTTATCAGATGGCTCCAGATTTTCAGGGATAGGCTGAGCCTGTGTTAACACCTCAGTATTGCAGCAACAATGTTAAACTCTTCTTTCTGCTGGTTTCTCAGTGTACTGGTGCTGTTTGCAATAACAGCCAATGTCCGCGCCAACTGAATCATTTCCAGCTTGCTGAATTTAGCAACCTGGCAAAATGTTGTTATGCTGACAGAAATCTTTGATGACAATTCCTTGACTGATTCAGATGGTATAAAGTTCTTCTATCCCAGCCATGATCTCAACTTCATAACAAATCTGCACAGCATTGCAGGTTTAATAGAACTGTCCAAGAGTGAGTTCACAGTCTTCATGCCCTCTCAGTACTGACATGAATCTACTTGTCGGCAGAGAACCCAGTGGTAATATATCCAGCCATTTGACCATATCTGGATTTTTTAATGCAATTAAAAATTGCATTGGAACCTGTTGAGGACCTACCAATAATTGAACAAATGGCTCTGATGTTTGTAGGAATACACCCTCCACCTGGAAGAACACATAATTCTGTGCACATTCCCCTCTGGGAACAATGGGAAGCTCTTCTAGAGAGCTGGGTGTAAGAAAACAGCCACCTTGTTCACCCATCTGGTTCACATTCTCTAGAGCAGTGGTCCCCAACCCTGTCCTGGGGGCCCACCAGCCAGTCGGGTTTTCAGGATATCCGCAATGAATATGCATGAGAGAAAATTTGCATGCACTGCCTCCATAACATGCAAATTTTCTCTCATGCATATTCATTGCGGATATCCTGAAAACCCGACTGGCTGGGGGTCCCCAGGACAGGGTTGGGAACCACTGCTCTAGAGGAGGAGCATGTCTACTTCCCTCAAACTGGACCAGATGCCGCTTCTTCCTGGGGGTAACTAGATTATACAAAAAGGGTTTAGTAGCAGTGGGTTACTCCAGTCCTGGTTTTCCTTCAGGGCAGTGGTTAATTTGTGTTCCTCTTAGAGAAATTGAAATAATAAATTCATAAATGCAATTGGGGATGGGAGGGCAGAAACAAGACCAGCTCAGCATGTCCCTGATGACCTGGAGCCATAGACTATTCCTATAATTCCTGAGTAAATTAAAACAAACAAAACCCCAGTGGAAAACAGTTTAAAGCAGAGGTTTACAGGCAGTAGGTCAGAGGAGGGAACTGCATTTTGTGGTCACATAAGGAAAACTAAAAGCCTGGAGCAAGACAATAGGTCAGCGGTTTGTGAATGATGTTATGCTGCCCTGAAATGAAAGCTGTGACGGCGGATGCCACATTTTAATTTACCTTTTGAAGTGGTTTTGTTGTGTTGCTTTCTGTGATTTCATGAAATGAGCATGTCCTCCAGGGAAACAGTTTGGAGGCTACAGTGGAGCGATCGTCCCAGACTCTCATCAAGACAAAATTAAGACTGGAAGTCTCTCGATATGTAGTGATAGCAATAGAGGCAATGAATTTTGCTCAGTGCAGGCACTGGCATTACACAGTTTAGGAAAGTGGGCTCTATTGACCATTTCTCTCATTTGTTTCTGCAAAAAAAAAAAAAAAAAGTGTTAGAAATGTATATAGGGACAGGAGGAGGAAAGGTCTATGTATTCCTACATAACTGAATCGGATTTATTAAGTTCAGTCACAGACCTCTCCATTGAGGACACTTGTGAGATCCCATACTGTTTGATCAAAAACTGTATAGCAAAGCCAGAGAATATTGTACAAACAAAGCTATACTGGCAAAACTTCAAAAAATACAATTTATTAAAATGTCATAATACAAAACACAAAATTCCCTTACTACAGTATCACAAAAAACTTATAAATCTAATGTCTGTGCCACAAAACCCCAATTTAACATTTAATCAAATCAGGAAAAATCAAAGTAACAATTAAAAATTTCACACTAATGGGAGAACCAAAGTTAATATTAAAAAAAGACAGACATATATACATGGGAAAAGATGCAATACAAAAACTACCAACAAACCAAAAAGTGAAAAATATAAAAGGAGGGGGAAAAAAGGTGGGTGAGGGAAGAAAAAGAAAAAACAGACAGACAAAAAGGAAAACCTAAAGTTGTAAAAATATAAAAAATGAAACAATACACAAAAGAGAGGGAAAAGGATCAACGTCCAATGTAAATCTCTAACCCGCTTAATTGACAAATGACAATATCATAATCAGTCTTTGCTTTAAAAGATTTGCATCTGCAGCCTCTCGCCTCACAATGGGCCGCAAGCTTCAATCAGCTTATAAAGCAGAGTGTAATACCTTTTTAATCATTTATTGTCATATTGTCTATCCCTATTCAAAACTTTATTTCAAATAATTTATCAATAAACTTAATTCTAAACACCCCTAAAAAAGTAAATTCAGATGCAAATCTTTTAAAGCAAAGACTGATTATGATATTGTCATTTGTCAATTAAGCGGGTTAGAGATTTACATTGGACGTTGATCCTTTTCCCTCTCTTTTGTGTATTGTTTCATTATCTTAGAGAGGTGTTTCTGCTTCGTTGGTTATCGATCAAAATATAAAAAATGCCATAGTTCCAAAAAGAACTCTAAATGATCCAAGAAGAGATGAACACAACTCAAATAATGATGATTATGAATAACTCAGTCCATTAATCTTCTATGGAGCCCACCTATTGCAACCATCCCAACTGTAAGGTAAACAGCTTCAAACCGTGCTGGCAGATGATCACTTAATCCATGAATCTTCAGATCCCAGCTTGTTTTGCCGGAATCAAAACAACCGGTATTGATTCTTGCTATTGCTGGTTGGCAGTGCTGCCCTCAGTTACATTTCCCCACGGTTGGTTTGATTCCTGCTGTTCACTTGCCTTATTTATGGTGGGTTTTTGGTACTCACACTAAAGAAGTACGTTAAATTTGTTCCTGTATGTACGTTAAATTTGTTCCTGTATGTTCTGTGGGACACTTTCGAGAATACCCCTGAAGAAGCCTTACCCGGCAAAACAAGTTTGGTTCTGAAGATTCATGGATTAAGTGATCATCTGCCAGCACGGTTTGGAGCTGTTTACCTTACAGTTGGGATGGTTGCAATAGGTGGGCTCCATCGAAGACTGACTGAGTTATTCATAATCATCATTACTTGAGTTGTGTTACTCTCTTCTTGGATCATTTAGAGTCTGATATGTGGTGCCACACCTTGAACACGTCAGAGCGGAAACTAATTCGTGCTGATTTGTGCCATGGAGCTTTTAAGGGAATGTGTGCATAGGGGAGGCCTGCAGAAGGAGCGGCTTAGCGGCATCTTGGCCGTATCATTTGGGGGTAAGTGTGGCCGGTTGAGGGCTATCCTGCAGCCAACCAAACATTACAGAAATAGTCATGACCAGAGAATGAGGGGGAAAAACAAAACAGAAATGCTGAGCCAGAAAATCAAGCTGGAAACAGCAAAGGTTGGAAGCTCTTTTATTGCTTAGAAGAGCTACACTATGTTATCCAGTGCATGAAAGAGAATATAAATGAAGTCAATCCATGCAAAACATCCTGATACCCAGTTCAGAATGCCATGACCTGGATGTATCTTGCGCACAGACAGAATTTACAAGCAGGAAACTGCTGGATTTAATTGGCTGATTTGGCTTATCAGGCACACAATTAACTCCCTTCTCTGCAGAAGGTTATCCTCCAGCCTGCCTGCACTGGGTCCTAATATTTTGTGATGATAAAACGTACTTGTAAGTATCAGGAAATTGCCTATTTTTGAGATTAAATTACTACGTGATTTTTCCCTGGCCTTCCTATAAAATTCCCCGCTCAATACTACCACTTTAAATAATTAAAACTGATATAGCAAACTTTTTATTGATAGGACAGGCAGAGAACAAAAAGCAAAACCACCGCAGCCCAATACTGAATGCACAGTTGCATCACCAATGAGAAAGTAAATTCAGGGGTTTTGCAGAGCAGGACAAATGTTTCCGGAAAAATCCATTGACAAATTCCTACTACTTTCCCCAAATTTTATCGTACATTCCACCATTATTTTTCAGCTTCTCAGTCAGTGCTACCTCATGCTCCTGTGTTTGTCAGTGCAAATTGATGGGGATGTTTTCCAAAAGGTGGTTACTATACACCTCGCAGCCACCCAAAGCTGACCACTGAGCATGCTCTGTTACTTGCTCAGTGAATTGCACTCCCAGCACCCCAGTGAACACGAGCCAGGCGCAGACTCGCAGACTGCTCATTTTCTTGGATGTATATTTCGGAGGTAGGGGAAGAGGACAGGGAATGCAGGAGTTAGTGCTTGTGTGTGTGTATGTGTCAGGGGTGGGGGAGCCTGAGTCCCGAATCTTTTAACTACCTAGCAATGCCTTTGCTCATGGCTCTGTATTTGCCTCTAGTTTTGGGTAGAGGATCAACATCCGTTTTCCTCCAGTCCCTTGAGACCTGCCCTGTCTCCGAGGACAAGCTGAACAGAACTGCAAGAGATGTGGTCCGCGCGTTCTTTAAGTATGCTGGGTTGTAGGATGTGCGACATCAGTTCCCTTGGCCCTGTCCACTTTCGTTTATGTAAATACTTCAATTACCTCCTTCTGTAATTTGGTTTGTAATCATTTCACCTTTATCAATGCTGTTTCTCACCTTAGCTCCATCACCTTACCCTTCTCCTGTAAATACTGACCAAAAGAACTTGTTTGAGATCTTTGCCTTTTTGATGGTCCTCCTCATGGCAAATTCCATTTTCTCTCTTTATCTTACCTAGTCTGCTTTTATTTTTTGCCTTTCCCTTTCTAAATAAAGTATTATCTCCTCCACTGAAAGAGGAGAGCAGCAGTTTCATGTTACCAATTCACCAGGCTACTACTGCAGAAGAGAGAGGGAGGGATTCACAACATTGTTTGCCTCTTGTCATAAAAAAGCTTGGCAGGTTTGCGTGGAGCTGGGCTGGCTCCCCCCACTCACTCAGCACCTGCAGAGGCTAAAGGGTCAATGCTAGAGCTTTACCCCCTGCCCCTCCCAAGCCTCACTCTTGTACCCCCCTCCGCTAGTGGGAACAATATAGCACCATGTGTGCTGCTCTACCCATGCCTGTGCTAGCAGGCCTTCTCAACAAAAGACCACAAGCCTACAGATTTGCAGTGGAGAGGATGC
The DNA here is from genome assembly GCF_901001135.1 of Rhinatrema bivittatum. Taxonomy (NCBI): domain Eukaryota; kingdom Metazoa; phylum Chordata; class Amphibia; order Gymnophiona; family Rhinatrematidae; genus Rhinatrema; species Rhinatrema bivittatum. Next base: position 12,064,193 of record NC_042628.1, read on the forward strand.
AATGCATGCACCGCTGCCATAAGACAGCTGGAGCCGCCCATTCCCATCTATCACAGAGGGCTTACAATCTAAGTTTTTGTACCTGAGGCAATGAAGGGTAAAGTGACTTGCCCAAGGTCACAAGGAGCAACAGCAGGACTCGAACCCTGGTCTCCTGGTTCATAGTCCACTGCTCTAACCACTAGGCTATTCCTCTGTATTTTCAAATGAAAATACAGAGGGAGGGAGACACATTTTTACCACTCACACTGGCTTGTACCTATGAGTCCCCAGTTCAGCATTGGGGAGGACCAATCAGACCTCCTGTGATGTCAGACAGGCTCAATACCTGTTTCGCATCAATAATGAAGAAGAAAAGGATTTGCAGAGTATGCATAGATGCAATCCTTTAATCAACCTAGGAGGCATCAGCCTCAGTGGCAGTAATATGTGCTGCTATGAGAGGATCCGGGTGTGAATCCCTAGCCCACCTCCTACTCCTGGGGCCAGTCGTGCAATCTGTGGAGACAGTTTTCCAAATGTCTGGACGGAGGAGAGTCAGCCGTAGTTCAATAGTTACATCTAGTGGCCAAACCCATGGTGCAGACATAGCAAGTAATAAGGGGGGGCCATGGTCTGAGGTACCTTGACAGGATTGTTGCAGGCATAGCTAGGTGTTAGACAGGAGAGGGGGTTAAAATGATGGTGGGGGGTAGGGGAGCCAAGTTGTTACAACTGAAGAATCATGGCATTGCTGTTGTGGTTTTGCGGTGTTGGAGTGGATTCTTGGGTACTGTGGTGATGACAACTCCCACGGGGAGGAGCCCCGTGAGGATCCACAGTACTAGGCTAGACTCTAGACACGCAAACACAGAGATTTGTCTTTTATTATACAGCAGAATGATACCACCAGAGGTGGCAGTAGTGAGGTGATCCAGAGGCAGCAGTCCAGGCGCCCTCGGCAGAGGAGACCCATCTCGCAATGATAGTATAGGGAGTGCAGGATGCAGGTTCCCAGTGCTGATCTGTAGATGAGACAGACTGACAATTACTCACTAAGATGGTAGCTGTGTAGATGGAGATCCCAGCAGGCAGAAGAGTTGAATACAGGCATCAGGCAGGGAGAGCAGGCCCTCGAGGAGCGAGTGCCTGGTCCCTGATAGGCACCTGAAAGAAAGCAAAGGGCCCCCAAGGAGTGAATACCCAGGTTAGAGAATTACCCCGAAGGGCAGAAAGAGCTTCCAGCGGCAGAGTAGCTTAGACCGGACAAGTCCAATCCTTGCTAACTCGAATTGTTAGCAAACAAAGGGCAGGCTAAATACCCGGATGGCGTGACATCACTCGAGGGGACCGCCCTCGAGGTTCCCGCCACGACGTGGATAAAGACGTGGGTGGCGTGCACGCGCTCACCCTAGGAGGTCCTCAGGAGAAACATGGCAGATTGCCTTGCCATTGCTGTCCTGGGGACGCCGGAGAGAGCGGCATGCAGACGCGGCAGTAGCCATCTTCCCAAGGCTAGCGGGGAGAGAAGAGAGAAAAGTGAGGCACCAGAGGTCGAAGCCGTCTGGGACCGACGGTCGCAACAATTGCAGCTCCTGTGGAAGGCCGTTACAATTGAACCAGAAGCGCAAAGGAACAGGGGGAAACAACTGGAGCAAATAAAATCCCCTCAATAAACAAATGGAGGGGTGCCACTAATTGCAGAGGGAATACCCATGGTGCACAAAGCACCCGTCTGCCTCTCTCTGCCGGTGCACATACAAAACCTGCTGGCATCTCTATGCTCACTCCACTGATGCAAGGTCTCCCAGCACACACCTTTCCTCAAGCTCCGCTATGTCAGCTCCTTTATCTCTGGCACTGTCTGCCTCATTTCCACAAGGACATGGAGAAACGGAGTCACTGAGCAGAGGAAACTGAATTCCCTGATCTTGGGTTATTCAAAATAATGTTTCGTTCACACAAATAACTTCTCTCCGCAGCACTCAGCAAACAAATTAAACATTTATTTATTTAGCTGTAGTGAAAGGCTGAATCCAAAGGAAAGAGAGAGAGAGAAAAGAACAAAAATAGAGCCTAGGAGCAAGAAAGCAAGAGGAAAGGTGTTAGAAAAGGGAAAAAAGATAGAGCAAGGGGGAAGGAGGATGGAAGAAAAGGGAGAGTAGAAAGTGAGAGAAGTGTACAGCTGGACCAGAGCCTGGGGAAGGTAAATCAATGGGAGTGATTGAAAGCAGCATGCAGTGCATATTCATCTATTTATAGACCAACTAGCAATGCAAGAGCTTGCAAATCCAAATCAGAATTTATTTACATTTCTGAGTGCTCGTCAATGTGAGGGATGACAACACAGAGGAAGCAATCTGGTCCCCGCCATCCATTCTTGCAGGAGGTTGCTGGCATCAATACTGCCATCTAATCTATAAAATGTTCAGCTCTGCTCCTCACTGCCGACTGTGATATACAGTAACCAGCCACCCTCCCGAGAACCAAGAAAAGGAGAGAGTTCTCCGAGGGCAGCCACATCAGCTGTTTACAAGCCCCTTCGTTTCTAAGCACGAACCAAGAGGCTGAACAAGCAGTTCTAGGGCAAGAAGGAGAATGGGCAGTGCAGAGGCAGAAGGGGAAGAGGGATTTACAGTGTGAAGTTACCTATATGGGTTATACATATATCAGCATGTGATGGCAGGGAGTGGGCGTTGCATGTCTGGAGAGATGTACAGGCGGTACCTATAGCGAGGGGAAGGAGTGGCCTAGCTGTTAGAGCAGTGGAGAAGTGCTGGGATGGGAGCAAAGTTCACCTCTGTTTACAGTCTATCTTTATCTCCTCAGGCCCACGGTGGAATGCGACACGTATATCTTAAATATGCGGTCCAACAAACTAAATTGTGTGTTGTGCAGATGGAAAAGACTGCTCTGCTGTGCAAAGGTGACCATGTGTGATTGTATAATCTATGCTGATACCTGCACAACATTCACATCCATATGAGACACTATATTCTCTGTTTACTTGTGGCATTGTCTGCATGAATGACTGAGAATTAATGTATATAAGACTCTGTGCCTGCTTTTTCAGTTATTTTTTTCCCCATTGTGTGCCTGTTGGAAAAACCCATGAAACTTTGTGTATAGTAAGAATTAAATGTAAGCTCCTTATCCTGTTTTTTCATGTTTTAAGGAGTAATTATCCCCCATGTCTGAGAAGCAGACTGTATTGTTATCATGTGGCATGGAGGTTAGATCAAGTCAGAGGAGTCTCTTAATGATCCCTCTCCCTCAAAGGTGAAGAGTACTTTGTTTAGAGCTAGGTTGTTTTTCCACTGTGGTTCTGGAAATTAGTGGCTCTACAATCCCTCTTTAACCTGTGTGAGTCTAGGCATCTAGCCTGATCCACCTTAAAAGCCATAGAGAGAGAGAGAGCTCTGTGGTCAGCTCCCCTGGAAGGAGGAATAACAGAGAGGCCCCTGTCTCCAGGAGAAGGCAGCTCCTGACACATCTCTGACCTAAGGTAGAGCTGTGAGTTCATTGCTGGAGGTCGTCAGTGTACATATTGTGAAGGTTGGTGTGATCAATAAAATGGAATCTTGCCTCCAGCCTGAGAAGTTACTCAGCTAGCCCACAGGTCCCAGAGCTATTGATAACAGTTAAGGAGAAAATTTACTGGCCTTCAGAAAGGGCCTTCCTTACCGTTCCATACATGAACACCGGGGATAATTCATTTACTGGTGTGTCTGGATTTTGGTTGGAACTTTTGTTATTGTTATTTGTGTTAGGGATGCTCTGGAATTTGTTGCCAGAGGATGTGGTTAGTGCAGTTAGTGTAGCTGGGTTCAAAAAAGGTTTGTATAAGTTCTTTGAGGAGAAGCCAATTAACGGCTATTAATCAAGTTTACTTAGTGAATAACCACTGCTATTAATTGCATCAGTAGCATGGGATCTTCTTAGTGTTTGGGTACTTGCCAGGTTCTTGTGGCCTACTTTGGCGTCTGTTGGAAACAGGATGCTGGGCTCGATGGACCCTTGGGTCTGACCCAGCATGGCAATTTCTTATGTTCTTATGTGTTGCCTATACTTTTAAGTGTTCATTTTATTGCATTGTTTTTTGTTTTAATGTAATTTTTATTTTATTCTTGTAAACAGCCTTGGATAATTCTTTGTGCATGAGGGCGGTCAACAGGTATGACTAATTTAATTAATTCATTAATTTATTTATTTTAAAGCATTTATATTCCACCAATCTAAAACTTTCAGTGGATTACATAAAATACATACAGAATCTTTAAATATACACACACATTTATACAATACTAAAAACAATAATCATAGTTCATACATCACATTAACATAGATATAAAATCCCTTAAAAAAAAACCCCCAAAACTTAAGTTTCCAAAAGCTAATATATAAAAATGTTTTCAACTTTTTCCTAAAATGCATTAGATCCTGTTCCTCCCTAATATCCTCAGGTAAATCATTTTATAGAGAAGGCCCTGCCACCTTAAATAGCCGATTTCTAGATTCTGTCAAGCACGCTACTCTTATAGTAGGAATTTCTCTGAGGTACATGTCCGGGTTGATGCTCCCAAAGTGCTGAAGACACCAAGCTCTTCTGAGCCTTAAACATTAAAACTAAACATTATCCACCACTTTATAGGGAGTCAGTGTAAAGAGGCTAGGGCAGAATGAATGGGTTCATTTTTCTTCACGCCTAATATTAGACGAGCAGCAGAATTCATGATCAGTTGAAGAGTTTGTAATCAAGGTTTTGGCAATAGAAAATCTGAAGTATTTAATAAATTCTTTAATGGAGCCTAACGCAATTAGTTTAACGGAGCCTTTGAATGTTCACATGAGGCCACCTGTACAACACAGGTACATTTTGGAACTGCATACACCTGACCGCTGTGTCAGTGTCAGTGCGGGGAATTGCATATGTCTACCTGTATGTGCTGCAGACTGTCCTGAGCATTTGTTTTGGAAAGGCAGGGCAAAAAAATATCTATATTAAATAAAAATGATGATATTCTTATACCCACCTGTGTGAGCCCCAGGGTTACCATTTGGTCCCATTTCAGAAGGAATAGGCTAATCCAGGCCTGGCTTTAACCTACTGCATGCTGGGAGTAAATTAATGAGACAATCAAAACTTACACATCTCTGCATGAAATTAGGGTAAACCAAGGACTGGATCAGCTTGTTCCTTAGGACATGGACCAGATGGCAACCCTAGTAAGCCTGTAAGGCATGGCCTCTCTGTGAGTGCATGTGAAGTGGGGTACAGGAGTTGTGGTGCCCGCTTGCTGCAGGCCGTTTCCAATGAACTCAGTAACCTCTCCGCGCCGTAGTAGCCTTCACTGGGAAATGCAGCTAGTGCAGACCGCTGGGCTCGGCTTACTGAGTGCCCAGGGTCAGTGCACGGCTGACCAGAGAGGCTTGCATGATGGATTGGAGTTGCTGCCTGGCATCATGGATCAGGCTTCAGTAGCAGTGACTGATGAGGCTGCTCAGTTCTGCCTTTATCCTGGCAAAAGCACAGAAGCCTCGCTGTGCAACTGGGCAGCTTTTCAACAAGTGTCAAATATTGTTTGTTTGTTTACTTATTTTAAAAGTAAACTCGGGCTTGTACTGTGCTTTGATGACAAAGCTTTCTTGTAAATCAGGACTGCAGAAATTTCAGCTCAGTGATTTCAGCCCTGTTTGCAGAGATGACTAACAGCAGCTTCAGGGGTGAAGGAACAAATTCTCTTCCCACTCCTCTCCCCCAGAAGCTGAAGTGACAGGAAAGAGTTTACACACATTTTAATACCTAGTCCGAGTAAAGCTCGATCCGTGTGCGTCGTGTCAGCTGGAACGATACGTCCATGATTTATAGCACGCTAGTGCATGTGGTGCTGTGCCTGGCAGTCACACGACATGGTGCTGGTCCTGAAATTTGGTTTCTTACCGCCATGCAATTGTACTCAGGATCTCAAAGAGGCTGCCAATGGCTTACTCGGGTGTGTCTGGAACTCAGATTTGAAATGCGTATAAAATAATGGGGGGTACTTTTCAAATGGAACACAGTCAACATGGATTTACCCAAGGGAAATCTTGCCTATCAAATCTACTTCATTTTTTTGAAGGGGTTAATAAACATGTGGATAAAGGTGAACCGGTAGATGAAGTATATTTGGATTTTCAGAAGGTGTTTGACAAAGTCCCTCATGAGAGGCTTCTAAGAAAACTAAAAAGTCATGGGTTAGGAGGTGATGTCCTTTCATGGATTACAAACTGGTTAAAAGACAGGAAACAGAGAGTAGGATTAAATGGTCAATTTTCTCAGTGGAAAAGGGTAAACAGTGGAGTGCCTCGGGGATCTGTACTTGGACCGGTGCTTTTCAATAAATATATAAATGATCTGGAAAGGAATACGACGAGTGAGGTTATTAAATTTGCGGATGATACAAAATTATTCAGAGTAGTTAAATCACAAGCAGACTGATACATTACAGGAGGACCTTGCAAGACTGGAAGATTAGGCATCCAAATGGTAGATGAAATTTAATGTGGACAAGTGCAAGGTGTTGCATATAGGGAAAAATAACCCTTGCTGTAGTTACACAATGTTAGGTTCCATATTAGGAGCTACCACCCAGGAAAAAGTTCTAGGCATCATAGTGGATAATACTTTAAAATCGTCAGCTCAGGGTGCTGCGGCAGTCAAAAAAGCAAACAGAATGTTAGGAATTATTAGGAAGGGAATGGTTAAAAAAACAGAAAATGTCATAATGCCTCTGTATCGCTCCATGGTGAGACTGCACCTTGAATACTGTGTACAATTCTGGTCACTGCATCTCAAAAAAGATATAGTTGCGATGGTGAAGGTACAGAGAAGGGCAAACAAAATGATAAAGGGGATGGAACAGCTCCCTTATGAGGAAAGGCTGAAGAGGTTAGGGCTGTTCAGCTTGGAGAAGAGACGGCTGAGGGGGGATATGATAGAGGTCTTTAAGATCAGGAGAGGTCTTGAACGAGTAGATGTGAATCGGTTATTTACACTTTCGAATAATAGAAGCACTAGGAGGCATTCCATAAAGTTAGCAAGTAACACATTTAAGACTAATGAGTGAAAAATAATTTTCTTCAAATGCATAATAAAGTTCTGGAATTTGTTGCCAGAGGATGTGGTTAGTGCAGTTAGTGTAGCTGGGTTCAAAAAAGGTTTGGATAAGTTCTTGGAGGAGAAGTCCATTAATGGCTATTAATCAATTTTACTTAGGGAATAGCCACTGCTATTCATTGCATCAGTAGCATGGGATCTTCTTAGTGTTTGGGAACTTGCCAGGTTCTTGTGGCCTGGATTGGCCACTGTTGGAAACAGGATGCTGGGCTTGATGGACCCTTGGTCTGACCCAGCATGGCAAGTTCTTATGTTCATATGTAAAACTGCAGGTTTTTGTTTTTTTTTTACATAGAACCAGGGTTTTATAAACCCTCCCAATGCTACGTCCTATTCATGGGTAAGGTTCCCTGGGGGAGATGGGGGGGAGGGACATAGTTTACGCTCATGCATACTCTTTTCGATTTTAAAAAGTACGCGTGTAAATTTGCATGGGAAATTTACATGCTGTGGGGCCACAGTGGGTGTAATTTATTTGGGGGAGAGAGGGGATCATTTTCAAAATGAACCCACACACATGCGTCTCGTGCCATTTGAAACTGGTGTAGCTCATTCACCCCCTTGCCGCAGAGGAGGCCGGCGCAGAGCAGCAGCAGCGAGATTTACGTATGGTGACAATGAAGGCCATGAAGCTCATGGGCGGATTGGCCTATCGGGCCGGTCCAGCGAATCACGTGATTAGCAGCGCCCCCGTGCCGGCAGGGCTGTTGCGACTAACACCAGGCAGGCCCCCCAGCCGCGCTTCTCTTATGAGGCTTTTCCATCAGGGGCGTCATGAGCCCCATCGGTGCTAAAGAGGAGGCTGCAGCGCGGCTGTGTCGGCGGGGGAGGACGGGGGGGACCTCACAGCAGCAGGAGGAGGAGGCAGCTACCGTGTAGGCCCCAGAGGTCCATGGAAGAGTGGGGCCGCCTGGCCCCAGGAGGTGATGGCCGGGCCACGTGGACCATGGAGAACGGGGCTTGCAGCTGTGTCGACCGGGCTGCGAGGCCCGAGGAGGAATCAGCTGCTGTGCCGGCTGGGCCCGCCCCCGCTCCCCTTCACCGCAGAGGCAGGAAACAGTGTAAGCACCTCTCCTCATCGGCTCGGGTTCTGTCTCTCTCTCCCTTCGGGAGGTGGGCGATCAGCCTCTCCCTACTGCCTCACCACTGGCTCCATGCTTCCTACCTTCTGCTCCTCTTCCACGGGTCCTCCTATTCCTTGGGCCGCAGCAAAAAAACAAAACAAAACAGTATCGAGGCTTTTAGCCTGCCCCTTCCTAAGGCAAAGGATGCCGCCTCCTGCAGCAACTGGCAGTCAGCTCACTGGGACTCTGTTAACTTGCGTCCCCCTAAACATCAATGTGTGTAAAAAAAAAAAAAAAAAAATTAAAGTTAATAGGCTGCCACTATTGCTGCTGCGCTTTTTTTGGGGGGTGCGGGAAGAGAGAGTATGTGAGTGTGTGTGTGAGACTATATGTGGGTAAGCATGTGTGAGAAAGTGTGTGTGTGACTGAGCGTATGTGTGTCAGTAAGCATGTGAAAAAGTGTGTGAGACTGAGCATCTGTGTGTGTCAGCATGTGAGAAAGTGTCAGTCACTGAACATGTGTGGGTGTGTGACACAGCGTTTTTGTATGTCAATGCCTGTGTGATGAGTCTGTGAATGTTTGTGACTGTGTGTGCCTGAACATGTAAATGTGTCAGGGAGTGTGCGAGAGAGTAGTGTGTATGTGTTAAATGTGTATATATGAGAGTAAGAGGAGAAAGTCTGAGCACAACCCTCACTCCTGACTATCTGAGGGGCTTTTTGGAATCAAAAGAAAATATTCTGAAGCATTTACGTATTTATTTAAGAATAGGGGATTTTTTTTATCTTTATTGGTTTTAATTGTTGGGTGTTTGATGTGTCTGCTGTTTTGAAATATTTTATTGGTGTTTGGGAAATGTTTTAAACATTTTATATGAAATTTTAATTATTGGATATTCTATTTGTCAACTGTTTGAAATATGTGTAGCGAGTCCCCCATTCTCAGTGCTTTAGCCTTAACTAGGGGTGCTGCGGGTCCAGGTGCAGTCCGGGCAGGGAGGAAAAATAATCTTTCGGGTCCCCTGGCGTTTCAAAATCTACTCACACTCCAGACTTGCCCTGGAAGTGTGAGTCCAGAGAAGGAGTGTGAGTCCAGAGAAGGAGCAAAGAAGCCAATTACAGCAAGGGAAGATAGAGTGATTCACACCAGTGTTCAGCCATAAGTTCCCTCACTGGGTGGAATAACCATCAGAGAAAAAAATCACTTGGAGCCAAGGATGGTGTTCACATGAAAAGCTTTACTGTATCTTAAATAGACTGGTCCAAGCCACAATTCCAAAAATTAAAAACAAAAATATTCTGGCAATGAAAATTGTCAGTTTGTGCATCTTGGGTGCTGGCTCCCTTCTCACTTCCTTTGCATCATTATCCATGGAAAAATTGTCCTCCCCATGCATTGTGGGATAACCGGGATGGGGTTCCAGCATAAATCAATCACCAGATAGAAAAATACCTGCAGGGAAAACAGTCCCCAAGTACGAAAATATCCAAATTCCCCTAGGGGTCAAGATCCTAAACTTCTTTCTCAACTTGGAAAAATCTCAAAAGAGTTTAGCCCCTTGAGTCCTTATTTCAAAAGCATCAACATTCTTCTTACCCTTCCTTCTTCAGGTAGCTCAGGCACAAGATCCTTACCCCAGTCCATATCAGGGATGAGCCCTTCCCTTCAAACCGGTCAAGTTCAGAATCCAAAGATCTCCATAAAAAGTCATTCAGTGTCCACTATGACCACCAAAAAGTGTCTGTCAGTCTCCCCTCGAGACCCCGGGAAGAATCTGAAACTCCACTCTCCTTCCAATCCAAACTGCTCAAAAGTAGCTGAAGTCCTGAAGGGATCTCTTTCTCCAGAGTTGAAATCTCGGGGGGGGGGGGATCTCCCACTTCTCCAAGTATCTTGAGATTTTGGGAAAATCTCTAGCTCCTTCACATGCTTCAATCTCTCTCTCCAACCCACTCTCCTTACCCACCGAAGCACTGAGCATGCTCTCTGGGATTATACACCCAGTTGCCATTCCCCCAAAAAGGTGGGGGTTACAGCAATGGGAGGAATCCTAATTTACAAAACCCTTCTTATTACGCCTAACTAGAAAAATCATTGGGGAAACTGTTAGTGACTGGCAAAGCCCGGCCACAGATGTATTCTTTTTATTAACATGTTTTTTTTCTATTATGATTGATGTTTTATACTTCTTGATTTTGTTGTTTCATGAGAGATGGCATTGTTTCTGTTTTTCCATTGTTGCACTGCATAGTCAGTCTCTGGCTTGTTGCAGTTTCCAGTTCAGTTTTGTCTGCACATTTCTATTTATACTTTATGGTCTCTTTATTCTGTATTTGGTGAGGGTCTGTCTGTGTTCTGCATGTGTAACAGAGGTGAGGGATTCTGCTAGCATGCAGTTTCTGTGTTCTATTTTCCTAACAGGAGGTGTATTGGTGTTTTAGGGCCTCGTGTAATATTCGTAATGTTGCCTTTTCATAAGAAGATTTGTTACTGTTGGAATGCTGGCAGTTAGTACTATTTTGGTATGGGAAATTTACTATATTCTAATTCAGTTTATGCAAAACTTTTCAAGGGCCAAGCTCACACGCAACACGCCTGACAATAGGCCTAATACCATATGGGATCAAAATATGTTTTGCAGGGTTTTGTGGCTGGCACCACAGTAGTGCATGTAAATATAATGTACATGTTGTGATAAATGATGTTTGAGCTCAGAAGACTGTACTTTGAAACTCCTTTTTCATGTTAAATCAGTTATAAACGCATAATTTGTAATTGTGTGTGGGGAGAGTGGGGGGGGGGGGGGTGCAAGGCTACAGGGTTCACATAGGGCACCTAATACCCATGTTCCAGTCCTGGCTGCACTGATTCCATGTGGGAAAGCAGGAATCCGTCTGGAGCTTTGAGGCAGTGGCTGACCCCAGTGTCATGCAGTCTTCGCTATGGCTACATTTTCTTTGTCGTAATCCCAGAGGAATCCAGTGGCATGGGTCACTTCTGATCCTCCCTACCTTGGAGTAGGTAGGCAGAGCAGAGCCTGGAGAACCATAACTGGCCGGCTGGGTGGTGGTTTCCCATCTCTGGACCAATGATTATTGATGACCTGTCAGCGGTGAAAACTCTGAAAACATTTAAGGTTCAGTACCCGCGGGGTGTTATGATGATCCAGCCTTTATAAATTTAAAGGTTTCTCTGTGACGGGAATATATTTGCAAAGGTGAAATTAATGAGATTATTTGCGGGTTTTCTGTTTCAAAATCACTGTTTACGTCTACACTTAATTTGGACTTCATGATTGAAATTTAGTAGGTGACCATAAGGGCTCTTCATACATTGTTTCCTTATTCTTACCGCTGCCTGGATTGTTTTAATCATTCATTTTATTACTATGCCTACCACACTGCCTCTGAAATGTTTTGTCTGTTTTAATATTTACAGAAATATACCAAGAACTGTTTTTGCTCTGGTTTGCATCTTGGCATGGAAATGTAGTCGTCTGCATTAATGTGGGAGTACTATTCGTGATTACTGGCCAGAAATAAAAAATAACAAATCCTACTGTATTGAACTGCAAGGCTTACATTTTTCTTAAATTGTTACATCTGCTGAAAAAAGAAAATCCCACTGAACCATTTTGGATTTGTATGCGTAGGGATCGGTACATAGGAATGTGAGAGGTCTTGTATTGATTACTGAATGGATCTGTATGTGTCGGGGAGGGTAGATAGGAATGTGAGAGGTCTTGCACCGATTACTGAATGGATCTGTATGCGTAGGGATCAGTAGATGGGAATGTGAGAGGTCTTGTATTGATTACTGAATGGATCTGTATGTGTCGGGGAGGGTAGATAGGAATGTGAGAGGTCTTGCACCGATTACTGAATGGATCTGTATGCGTAGGGATCGGTAGATGGGAATGTGAGAGGTCTTGTATTGATTACTGAATGGATCTGTATGTGTCGGGGAGGGTAGATAGGAATGTGAGAGGTCTTGCACCGATTACTGAATGGATCTGCATGCATAGGGATCGGTAGATGGGAATGAGAGAAGTCTTGTACTGATTACTGAATGGATCTGTATGTGTTGGGGAGGGTAGATGGGAACGTGAGAGGTCTTGCATCAATTACTGAATGAGTCTGTATGTGTAGGAGAAGGTAGGTGGGAATGTGAGAAGTCTTGTACCTATTACTGAATAGATCCGTATACGGAGGGGTGGGTAGATGGGAACATGAGAGGTCTTGCATTGATTACTGAAAACAAGCTGAAGGAGGTGCAGCTTATGAACCAGCTCTCACATGCTAACTTACTCAGATTGATGGGGAAGGGGAGGTGTATGTACGTCAGGGCCAGCAGCATGTGCTGACTGAGAATATCAATGGTGGAAACCTGGAACAACTGTTAGACAGTGACCAACAACTCCCATGGCAGATGACAGTGAAAGTGATCTATGAAACTGCTCTGGGACTCGCCTAGCTCAACTTCAAACGCATTGTCCTTCCAGGACCTTACTCGTAAGGAAGCAAAGAAAACGAGAAGCAGTTACAGAATGTGCTTCAGAGTGCAGAGTCTTGTAAAAGTAGAGGCAGTGGGAGAGGTGATGGGAAAGCAAAGTGCGGGTAAAGAACGCATGAGCTAGCAACTCTGCAGAACATGGAAGGTAGCTGAGTGGGAACCACCAGCGGCATACAAGAACAAGCTCGATGGTGGCCTGGTAGCAGGTACCATCCAACAAAGCCACAGGGACACAGGAATCTGGGTGTTTAGGGAACAGCCTCATTAGTTTTGATAGCTGTTTAAATGATTTAGAAAACTTGATGGGAAGACTGGCTGGACCAACTGGTCTACACCTACCATCGTAGCTGAACTACAGAAAAGGTGCGGAGGAGAGCAATAAAAATGATAAGGGGGATGGAACATTTCTCCTATGATGAGAGGCTACGCAGGTTAGGTCCCTTCAGCTTAGAAAAGAGACGTCTGCGAGAGTACATTATAGAAATTTATAAAATCTCAGTGGGGTAGAATAGGTGAATAAAACGACACTAACAACCAGAAGATTTAAAAGAAATCGAAAGTACTTTTTCAAACCACTCTGATATATTTTTATATGAAACAGCAGTATATTAAGCTTCTAAATAAATACAATAAAGAAAAACACTCAGTACCCAATCAAGCAGTGGAATCTGTTGGAAGACTTGGTCAAGGAAACGAGCATAGCGAAGTTTTAAAGAGGTTTGGGAAAAGTCCGTAACACATTATTTAGCCGGGGAGACTAAAGAAAAAGCCAGGAACAGGAATTAGATCTACTCTATGGGATCGGCCGGGTTCTTAGGACTTGGACTGGACTCTGTCAGACGCAGGATGCTGGGCTCAACGGACCTTGGTGTGGCCCAGCATGGCAGTTCTTCTGTTGGTGCATTATATTATTGCCAGCACGATGGTATAATGGTGCGCTACTGACCCAGAAAAGAGATGCAGGTGCACAGCTGTGCAAATTAGCTGACAGTAATTGAAGTACGTGTTGCAACTCATAAATACGATGTATTGGAAAGCTTTCCACTGAGTGGGTTTGTTAGGTGTGTCTGTCGTTGATTTTGGGGTATCACAGGTCAGGCTGGAGAGATGCACTGCCAAAACCGTGTTGGCTTTGCACAGAGTCATCTCAAACAACAATAATGATACAAAGACCTTTCTGCTGATCTGAAGCTGGGAGCTTCAGGCCTAAAACGGAGACTGTCCAGATTCAAAAAGCAGGTGGCAGCCCTGGCTGCTTAGGGAGACCTTTTTTGCCGTGACTTGCTTTACTCTGCCTGGCTCAGTAAGGTACGGGCAGAGCCCGTAAGCCAGGGTTTATCAAATATTAAAAAGAAGAAAGAAGCATGCTCGCTCACGCTCACACCCGTCTGAAAGAAAGAAGGCAGCCCTGCTGAACTCCATGCCTCCAAACAAAGCAGCTCTTTCCTGGCCGTTTCTCTCTGTCCTTTGAAGGGCCAGCCTCCTGGGACTGTGCAAGCAGCTTCACTTTTCTCGGGAAGAAGCAGGGGTGCACGGGAATGCCCAGGATTCTGTATTGGCTAAACTTGTCATTGAAAAGCAGCTGAGGCTGCTCGTGGCAGTTGTAAGTCGTATTTCCACCGTCTGTAGTATTTAGCATTCAAATCAAAGCATAAACCTGCAACTTCTTGCTTTGTGAAAGCTTTGCAGAACAGGGTGTCACGGTGCTCCAGCTGAGTGGCAGACTTTATGGGAGACGTGAGTTTAACCTGTTCTGTACAATTGTTTGTGTTTGCACCTCAGTACCATGGTCTTCTGTGAACCTGTGGTGTGTGTATTTCTGGCTCCATTGAGCATTTTAGCCTGCATTTGAATATTATTGATGCATTTGTGACTGTGCTGTATGTCTGATTTTGGAAAGTGTGCAGGGTAAATCTTGGAAGACTTGGGTACTTTTTACATGGATAAAGGCGTTAACCTGCCTAAGTCAGCCATATTTGGGTAAGCGGATTTTTAACCACTTGGCGGTATATGTGAACATAAGAAGTTGCCATGCTGGGTCAGACCAAGGGTCCATCAAGCCCAGCATCCTGTTTCCAACAGAGGCCAAAAACCAGGCCACAAGAACCTGGCAATTATCCAAACACCAAGAAGATCCCATGCTACTGATGCAATGAATAGCAGTGGCTATTCCCTAAGTAAAATTGATTAATAGCCATTAATGGACTTCTCCTCCAAGAACTTATCCAAACCTTTTTTGAACCCAGCTACACTAACTGCACTAACCACATCCTCTGGCAACAAGGGGCAGCAGGGAAGGTGACCACTTTCTGCATCAAGTCCGGGGCAGAGGGCCATCATGCCATCCTTTCGAGTCAGAGGGCATGTGAGCCTGAATGGGAAAGGAGAGGAGGCACTGAATGCAAACCTTCCCAGGGCGCCATTTTGTCCCGTGACTGCCCTGCATATGTACTTTTAGCCACAGAGAAAAGAGGCATCCCAAGAGGGCGTTTCAGTGTTGTGTTTGAAAGCTGCATGCATACATTTAATGTTTTAACCAATCGCGTGAGGATGCATGCATGCTTTTAGCTGCG
Source organism: Rhinatrema bivittatum (assembly GCF_901001135.1). Lineage (NCBI taxonomy): Eukaryota > Metazoa > Chordata > Amphibia > Gymnophiona > Rhinatrematidae > Rhinatrema > Rhinatrema bivittatum. Next base: position 12,079,478 of record NC_042628.1, read on the forward strand.
TCACAATCCAATATGCAGATACGATGTACTTTGTGTACCCCCAGCGGGTGGGGCACATACGATGCTGAGAGGCTGTGGGAGCCCTAGTGCCAGTCTCTTAGACTTTGAGTCGGGAATATGGGTTAGGCGGATGCTGTAGGGCAGACAGAGCGCTTGACCCTTGAACTGGAGAGGAAGGTCACGCTCCCAGGACTCCCCTCCGTGAACCTCAATACCTCGCTTCTATTTGGTGGTTACTGTACGTTAAAGTGCCCCCCCCCCCCAATCAAATTCCATACCAGGTGTTCTTCCAAAACATTGAACTTTTATTCTGAGGGGAGGGATACCAGGAACTATTTACAAAGATTTCAAAGAGGATATTACACTTTAGCTGAATTATTCAAGATTCAAAGGCTCTACAGCCAAGATGAAATGTCCAGTCCTAGGACTGCAGAGCACAGATTTCCCCTCCCACGCAGAATTTCAGAGAGAGGTCTCTGTACGCCACGAGCAAGCAGAGTCCGGCCTGGGGCAGCAGCTGGCCGTGAGCGGCGTCCGTCCCACTCGCAGTGAAGAACAGTCCCAAGGATCAGTTGGCCGCGAGCAGAGCAGCGAAGATCAGCAAACCCAGCATAAGAGGCAAGAAAGCTTGTGAGCCTGTGTGTGAGAGTCAGTGTGCTTGTGAGGGTGCCCGTGTGTGTGTGTGTGAGTGAGCATGAGTGAGAGATTGGGATCTTGTATGTGTGAGTGAGAGATTGTGTGTGTATGAGGGGAGCCTATGTAAAGGGGTGTGTGTGCAACCGAGAGAGGGTGCCTGTGTGAGAAGGTGTGTATGTGCAGGAGAGAGGAGGAGCCTGGATGGTGGGGGGGGTTTGTGTATGCGAGAGAGAGAGAGGGAGTTTATATGAGGTGTGTGTGTGTGTGAGAAGCACAGAGGGAGCCTGTGTGAGGGTGCGTGTGCAAGAGAGAGAGGAAGCCTGAGTGTGAGAGGTACAGAAGGGAGCCTGTGTGAAAGCATGTGTGTGACAGACAGAGGGAGCCTGTGTGACGGCCTGAATGAGAAAGGGGTCGAACTGTGGGAGTGTAGGGCTAGGAGGTGGAAATAGAATGGAAGGAGGGGAGAGATAGTGGAGAGCCAAGGAGTTGGGGCCTAAAAGGGCAAAGTGAAAGAGTTCTGGCCAGGGGAGTAGGGAGAGAGGTGGAAGGGACACTCTTACAATGTACTTCTAGGGGAATTCTGCTCAAAATATTTAAACCTCTGCATCTTTGAGTAATAACTTTTCTGTATTGCATTTTAAATTAATGACTTAAAATAACACAATACACATCACAATCTTTAACTAATATAAAGTATGCTGAATTTTGCAGAATTTTAAATTTTTGGGTGCAGAATTTATTATTTTTTGCACAGAATTCCCCCAGGAGTAAATTTCACCAAGTATTCATGGACACTCCCAGCATCCTAGACACCATCCTCCTAGTCAGCTTCTTCCTTTTCTCCTTCCTCTGCTTCCCTTCTGGAAAGGGGCCATCTCCTCCTGTGGGAAAACCCAGGTCAGGTTGCAGGGGGGAATCCTTCATGAAAAGGGTTACTCTCTGGCCTCTCCCCTTCAGGGGGGGAAAGCCCCTGCCAGGACCCCACTCCAAAATGGGAGGGGTCCCCAGGCCCATCAGCCCGGGCTGGCAGCTCGTCTCCATGATGGCGCCTCCTTGACTCTTCCCTTTGCCAGGCGTCGTACCAAGATTATATCCCCTCTTGAACACTCCCCTCAAGGGCATTCTTACCACCCCTTTAAAGGAGCCTAAACTACCACCAGTAACTTTACTCAGAATATTCCCATCACAAAATACACCAGTTCGGTTACCATTTATTATGCCACCTGGTGGCGAGTTACTGATACTGCTGCTGTGGCGTTTTACCCTTTCCAATTTTTCCCAGAGTCAGCTTTAGGGCTTCCTCACCCAAAGTCTTCTCTAGTCCCTACTCAAAGATGTAGACCCAGTTTGGATGTCCTGTCAGATCTGCAATTGAAAATCAGCTTGTTTTTGTTTGGACTTAAAAGTGCGGTTAGATGTATCTTGTGGTTTTCTTTTGATTGTTCTTACGTCCCTTAAGATTTTAGGTATTGCCTCGATTGTTTTTATGTCAATCAGTGGATTGCACTATACTTTCTGCTCTTTTATTTTGAAGTGTTGGGTCAAACCATTTTGTTATCCAAAGTGATTGTATTTGCTGGTCATTTTATTGTTAACTGCTCGGATAAACCTTTTACTGAGCAGCATATTAATTTGACTAAATTGAACTGAATTAAAAATATACCCAGTACTGTAGACATTTTGTATTAGTGCACAGCAGGATGAAGGTACCTGCCGAGAACAAGTTACAGGTTCCTGGTGGTTTTTTGTTTTGTTTTTTTTGTATTTTGTGATTGCAGCAGCATTCTGATCATGTTGAGCTAAAATTAATTAGTACTTGTTTTAAAGATCTCCTCCCAAGGCTTTCCAATAATCCATGGGCTAGCGTGCATTTGGAGAAGAAAGGGAATGAAGCACTTTTGAGGTTGCAATCACACACTGGGAAGTATTCACGGTGCATCCAAGTTACCCTTTGAACTAAGACTGCAGGTGGTTGTGCCCTTAAAATCTGGAGTCAAGTGGCAGAGGGGCTGCTAGGGGAGGACGATTCATATTTTAATAGAAAGCACCCTCTCCCCAGGAATTCATCCCAGGCCCCTTTACCTGTGTTCCTACGGCTTTGAAAGGAGAGAGAGATTCAGTTTTTGGAACATAACTTACTTGGCTTTGACCTTGAGTTACACCAGTGTTTCCTAACCCTCTCCTGGAAGCGCACCCAACCAGTCTGGCTTTTAGGGTGTCCATCATGAACGTGCACGAAACGGATTTGCATACACTGGGTCTTCAATGTATGCAAATCTATCTCGTGCCTGTTCATTGTGGCAGTCCTGAAATCCTGACTGGGAAACGCAGCTTTACACGTCAGTCATCCCTTTTATGCAACATAGATTGCGATCACTGGAAAGTCCTGGAAAACAATGTGTAAATAAAATGGATCAGCGTCGCATTTTTCACTCTGCTCCCCTAGGTTTCCAGTCTCCAGCTTCATTCGCAGTATATTGAGTGAGAAAGGGATCTGGACAGTTCTGAAAGCTTGCATCTTTAAGCGTTTGTTAGCCTAATAAAGTGCATCTTCTGCTGGTTTTGATTTTATAGCTTTTATGATGAACCTTAAATGGACATTGCTCTATCTACTCTGCTGGAAACAGTTACACATCTTGTTGCTGACGTATTTATGTCAGAAAGCACAACAAGACTGCACAGCTTATTCATTGAAAACCCTCAGTATAAAGGAAGAGAACGAAGGGGTTGTGATCACCTGGGACATTCCTGTTCCCACCGACAGGAAGATCGATGCTAGAAAACCAGATATTGTGGTGAAGGAGAAGAACACAAGAATGGCATTGATAGAAGTGTCAGGGGCCAGCGATTATTCTGTGGATCGTATGGAGAAAGCTAAGAACCTTAAGGACCAAGAGGTACAATCAGAGACCAAGAAAATGTGGCAGAAAGATACAGAAATAGTTCCAATGATATTGGCTGCTGCTTGCTTGATTAAGAAGAATTTCCATGCGCACCTTGATCCGTTGCCTATAAAGATTACACCCTATGAACGCCAGGATGAGGCTTTCTTTGGCACAATTCAAGGACTAAGAAGGTCATTAGCAGTAAATCTGAGAGCTTGAGGTCATCTCCGGCGTGCCCTGGCTTTACCAGTGAGGTTAATTCCTGTCAAGGTGTGCACCAGGCAAAGACATTGGGAGAAATTGCTCTTGTTTGCTTGTAACCAGTGGAATCGCTATTTACGACGTGCATTAGTTTTACCTGAGATCTTTCGCCAGTAGCATCATAAATAATATCCTAGCATTGCTGTGGGTGGGACACCGCAAGGATTTGCATCAGTTCCATCGATGTGCTTTTGGCGTGTACAGTGCTATTGTTTGTTGTGACACTTCCTGCTCGCATTTATTTTATGACTATTGCACAGAAAGGAGGAGGAGGAATGGTTAAAGCCTCCTAAAACACACGTGATGCACGCGTGCCTGCAGGCCTGACGGCATCCTGGTTCTCCTGCCCTACGCTGGCAGCGATTAATTAGAGTCGCACCAGTAGATGCATTTCAGCAGAAAAATAACGATCTGGTTAGTTTTAGAGGCTCACGTTCAGCTGAAAGGTAAACAAGCCTGCCCTTATGGCGTGCCGCAGCACTTGCAAACTTCTGCATTTTTTAAAATGCTAGGTTGTAGAGAAGTCTGCTAATAACTTCCAGTGGTTACTTTACAAAAGCTTCTGTGAACACTCCCTTCCCCTTTCCGCCTAACTTGTACTATTATGATAAAATTGGATTTGACAGAGGGGCTTTAATAAACTGTGGACAGCATTGGGGCACGGATCCGGATGATTTGCCATGTTGGAGGGCGCAGGCGTTTCCCTTGACCCGCGTGTACAATTTGGGGCTCTCAGAGGGTCATTTTCTACAGGAGAAAGGCAGTGCTTTGCCCGTGGAAAGCAGACCGACCCTCTGAAAATTCCCCTGCTCCACAATGCAATTAGACGTGAGCCTATAGTGCCGCCGAGAGGGGAAGGCATTCTGGCGCGTGGGGTCGGGCGTGCACAGATTTCTTAATTTTCAGAAGCATAAGACTTGTTTTATTTGAAAGAATAATCCACAAGAAAAGGAGGCGCAGAGTTCTGCTGGTCCCTTTTCCTTCCGCAGTTCCCCAAAGTGAACATACTCGAGTGTTTTCACCATGAGAACAGGTGCAAATGCACGGGCAGTTTGAGAATAACCCTTGGTGTGATTAGTTTTGCTTCCTATGAGTTAATGTTCGCACATGCAAAACCTCTGAATGTAATACAGACTGTACTGATTACAAATATTTCTTGCTGCATGAGTCTCGGGCTCTGAGTTTTATTGATTTATTTGTTTATCTCATCTATTATTGGACCAAGGAAAGGAAGCAAAGGTAATGTACAGTAATATCTGCCAAGACATTTTTTTTTGTTGTTGTTGATTCACTTAAAGATCTCACAGCCCCCAAAGTATCTATATGTTTTAGAAGAAATACTTCAAGGAATGAAGCTTTGGCAAAATGCAATTCTGCATCGTGTGTGTTGCCAACAGACCTGAATTTGGCTTCACTTTGCTAACTCTGCCAAATAAAAAAAAAATGATTAAGATAATTAGTGTTTTGGTTTCTGAAGAACTGGGATCATATTATTTTGACTTCCAGAAACTTGTCGTGTTTAAGTGATCGTGAACCAAAAGCTTGCTTGTGAAAGCTGATGGGTAGCCAAGTGCACTCAGTAGCTAAGACAATTCAGCTCCAAACTCTATAAACTCTGCAGTGTTTAATAATCAGGTTTAGAAAATCATATGAAACAATTGCAGTGTGTGTAGGAAAAACCTTTCATTCTGGGTATTATTTTTTGGGGGTGTCTGTGTGTGCTAAACCATTTGTTGGTTTTCTGTCGACACAAAATGTTTTTATGATTTGCTGCTTGTTTTAAAACAGCACATCCCTATTAAACAAGTTAAAGACATTATTATTTACTTCTAAAGCTAGTTATGCTTGTTTCTAGAAGTATATTTTGAGTACAGTTGGTCATAATATTAAAACTTGTCAGGACCTCCGTGGTGGTAAATGTTGCAGATTGCCATGTTGGAGGCTCTTGGTTTGATGCCAGTACACCGTTGTGATCTAGTGATTCTCACATGGAATGAGGGTATATAAAACACTCAAATAAATAAATAAATACCTGGATCAGGTCTTTCTTCCCCAGGCTGGCTGGGGAGGACATAGAAGCAGTATTCACAGTACCGGGCGGGCATGTGGGAGCTTAAGCCATCGCTCAGTAGTGACTCCTAGTGGGCAGACTTAGGGTCCACGTTAGCTGAGTTCCAGAGGGAGCAATGACTTGTGCTCCCTGGCCAGGAACTGTTGCTATGATGACTGCATTGAGTGGGAAGAGGGAAGTAAAATGGGGGGAAATCCCCTGGGTAGTTGCAAATGAAGGTTTTATGGCATTATTGCTCAGCAGAGGCTGGTTCCGAATTAGCTGGAAACCCCTAAAACAGGAAAGAACTATTCAGGAGAGGGAATTATCAGAGCAGCCTTGCCATGATGGGCCTGTGCCCTAAGAAATGTGCAAATATTTTCCTGTTTGGTTACAACTAGATTCTTGGCATGTTGCACCAGCTTAAGAATGATTGAAAGATGATGCAACTACACGTCTGTGTGTGTATGTAAATATGTATACATTTATATACAGTCAATGGGAATTTAAAATGGTTTCCAAATGTTTATTTTCAGTCTCCAAAACCTTGGACGTGCAAATCGTACTGACTAATTTGGGTTGTTTCCTCCTTTATATCACTTAACCATCTCCCACCATGCCCGTCACTCACACACACACATACATCCCAGATAGCAGGCACCACTGGAAAACCCTTTCTGGCTAGAGGGACATCTCCTCTGAGATGATCCCTCAACAATGCTTTTTCTGGTCAGGACAGTAGTAGCAGCTGCCTTCCCTGCATATCCCCCCCACCAGGGGGAAAACACACTGCCTCTGCTGCAGTCAGCCCTGACACATGGGAGACATGAACCAGAGTGTCATAGCCTGGCCCACAGGACCGGCCCTAAATTTGGGGTTTTGAGTCCATGAAGCTCCTTGAGGACCCTAAACCATTGTGTCAGGGTCACGCGTGACCATTTTAGAGACACTGGTTTTTCTGAACCCTCCATGCAGAATGCCATAACGTACTTTGCGTTGGTTCATATTTGTTTATGAAGCATTTTGTATATCTTTTGACCAATAAAAGTTCCGTTTTTCATGCTCTTATTGTTGGTGCTTGACATCAGTACTTGAGGCAAGATCTTAGTAACTGAGAATCAGTGAGCATCTGATAAAAGTCTCTCCGAAGGAGACGGTGGGGAATGGAGTGCCACCTCTATCAATTATCTCGTCATATTTTCATGCAAAGCTCCCTAGGACGAGACTTGCTTTGAAAGGCATCCACATCCAGGAGGCAACAGAGTGAAGCTGCATAGAAAGAGGAAACCTTCCTCTCATCGCCAAAGGCCAGCAACTGTTACCTCTCTTTGCTGCTTTCTCCTCTGTGCTCTCTGCTCTCTCCCGAGATTGCCTTCTGTCCATGTTGCAGCTGTTCCTCTTCTCGTTCCCCTTTTATGTCCCTCACAGTAGCTTAACAAGAATTAATAAATAATAAGAGCATGCATTTCTGTAGTTAATGCATCCCAATACCATGCTAATAGACTTAATACTTTATAGTAACCCTGACACATGAATATGGATGGCTTTGAATGTAATTTCCATGTTTGTACGAGGCATCCTGATTTTCTTTGCTTTTTCCCTGCACGCTCTTTCTCTGCCCCCCCCCCCCGCATCTTTTCCTCTCCTCTCTCCCAGAACCTCTTCATGCAGTGAGCCTGGTGCATTGAGGATAGTACATGGATCATGAATGTTAGCCTTAACTTAAACGTGTTCTTAACAGTGAATTTACAGGTCTTCCATTATTGATTTAATATTCCGAAGAACCTTTTTGTCTTCTTTGAGTATATACCGTACCTCAGAGGCAGGCTTCCTTTGCAACAAATGTAAAGGGTAGATAAAAAAAAAAAAATAATGCTCCTGTTGCAAACTCTTTAATGGAAAAGCATTGCAGAGGTAATTTTATAACGCTGCCTGTAAGTTAGCCAGCAAATATGTGAATGAGTTACACCAACGTTCAAAGTCAACTTACACACAAAAGACCGCTTTGAAAATCATCGCAGCAAAATGATGCACATGCAATGTCCCCTGCTATTGGATGCATGGAAATTTGCCAAGAGAATTTACAAGCATCCTTCCTGAAATCAAAAAATGTGTGCGCGAGTCCCAACCTCTGCCCCTTGGAATGAGTAAAAGTAGGCGCATACTTTTAGGCACAGATTGGTCACCCTACTTGACCCCAGAGGTCCCTTTGATTGTCTTCATTTTATCTGCCATCCTTTGCAAGCCTTGCGTTCTTCCATTCTCCCTAATGAGAAGACTGTTTTCTCTGGATGGTCTCATTATGCAGATTTCAGTAATGCTCAGGTAGGAGTGCATGCAGCAAAGGATTCAGATTGTAAGGGCCAGAAATTGCCTCCTTACTGAAAGGATACCTTTAATATTCAGGCTCTGAATCAATCAGACAAATTGTGCTGAAGCTCATTTGCTGCTGTAATGCTATTTGCAACTTTCCGAAAATCTGAATAAATGCCTAAAAGGCAAGGTTATTTTCTATCCATTTATCCCACTTTAGGTCCCGTTATCTATTGCGGCATTTTTATCTCCTTTACACACATCTGTCCTCTTGGTTTTCCTGCCTCTCAATTCTCTTCCCTTCCCCCATCTTTTTCTTCTCTCATCCTCCCTTGCGAGTTTCCTGTGGTCTTCCTTTCTCGCTCACCCAGGCCTGTTTATGTTTATTTAAGAACTTAATATACTGCTTTTTCATATAAAAAATATATCAGTGTGGCCTCATCTTGCTCCCTTCATCCTCCATCTCTGCATATCCCTGTTTTCTTTCATGGGCACACCTTATCTTTCTCTCCCTGTCCCTTCTCTAGCCGTCTCTTGAACATATATTAACGGGTACATTTTAAAAGGAACGCACGTGCGCCCAAAAGCACAAATACTCCTCGTTTTATAAAGTACGTGTGTGGCATATAAAATAACTGTTGCCGCACGATCTTCTACAGTCTTTATACACATGGGGGGGGGGAGGAGAGAGAGAAACTGACTCTATACATAGGCTGTGACACTCTCTATATAGGTACCACTCTAAAGGGGCACTTTGAATCGGGGTGGGTTTTCAGGAGGTGGTTAGGGGGGTGGTGTTACACATTCAGAGGTATTCATAGTAAAATTGACGTCGGTAAAGAATTATAGTCCTTATAAGTGATGAAAAGGAGCAGATTTGTACAATGCAGGTAACGCTGCAGTGTACAATAAATCAACACCCCTATCCCCTACCCACCTCCTGAAAACTCACCCCCAATCAAAGTGCCCCTCTAGAGTGCTACCTATATAGAGTGATTCTATACATTCTCTCTCTCTCTTTCTCCCCCCCCCCCCCCCAGGCACAACTTGCTGCGTAAAATTTGTCATTACGCACATCAGTCTTGGAGCTGGCCCTTTTCCGCCACCTTGTTCTAGGTGTGCGGACATGCATGTACGCTCGCCCTTCCGGGCTTCTTAACATTCATGTTGCTCACGCATGGCCCACATACGCGCACACGTGGCCATTTTTGCGTGAGCAGCGCTTTTAAAATCTACCTCTTCGTGACCAGCTCACTACATTCCTTATAGGTTCTAGCATTGGATGGGCGGGAGCGAAGCTTAACACTTTGTGTATTGTAACAAATGCCAGAAAATAACTGGCTCTGCTGGAAAAAAAAAAAAAAAAAAAATATATATATATATATATATATATATATATATTAAGTGTTCGGGCCACAACCCAACCTCACTTTTCTCAAGGAACTAGTGATGGAAACAATGAGAAAAGTAGTGTACGGAAAGCATTTATTGGAAGCAAGCTGCCAAAATGATTGTTTGTGGGGGTGCAGAGATGCTTGGGCAGGGGGGAGAGGACTGGCTGCTAGAATGGAAGAAAGCAAGAACCAAATATTAAGGAGATTTAAAGGCTTGTAGAAGCAAGGCCTAGACTAAAATCTCCTGTTATATTTTACCAGACCACAGTAGATGCAAAATAATAAAAAAAAAAGGTGGATACTATGAACAGGAATTTTTCTGTAAAATCCCTTAGATCTAGCCAGAGTTTTTAGCTAAAAGAACAGAAGAGCAGGATGTTGGGAGGTGAAGTTAGGACGAGTGAGATTTTCTGAACGTGAGATGCTGGATATTAACCTCAGGCACATTAGCTCCTAAGGGATTCTGTGAACGGACTCATCTGAGGGATCTTGCTGAATGATTCATGCTCCGGTAATGTCGCTGAGAGAAAGGGATAGATTGAGTCAGTGTAAAAACAGACTCTTTTTCCAACTCCCTGGAGGGCTGAAGTGGTCTGGTCTAAACATAATAGGGTAAGATTTCAATAAGGTCCCGAACTTCATGGGTTGTTTTTTTTTTTTTTTCATCCTACACAAATCCAACCGATTTTCAAAGACGAGGCTTACAATGTGCTGAAGCCAACCATCGCATGCTCAGAAAATCAAATTCATCTTAGATCCAGCCATAATTCACGCAACCAAACTGAAACACCACCAACACACAAAAAATAGGCTCGCCTACTAGAGGAACACAACATTCAAACAGTCAACTTCGCAAGCATGAACCAAATTAAGTGCAATTTAAAAGATTTGCTGGATAAAACATAACGGGAAGAGTTTTCAAAGCCCATAGCACTCAGTCAGACCAGCATCCATTATATAATCAAAAGCTTCCTGGAACCAATGTGTTTTCAACTTACATCTAAATGTAAGATCATCCCCTGACGCCCGCATGTTCAAAGGCAGACTATTCCACTGAATGCTCTCTGTCTCTCTTCAGCTGGAACTCAACCGAAGGAGTGCAGCCACTGAGTTGGATGATACCCACCGTAACAATTCAGTCAGATAACCTGCATGACTCCCCCGCCCCCAAACGTTCAGGCAGGGAACCTCAAAACGTATCCCATATCCACAGAAAGCTGTAAAGTATGAACATTCCACTGCATGCAAATAATTCAGAAATGAAATGTAGGTGCATGCTTTCCAGTCACGTCCCAGAAATTCTCCCCGGGATGCCTAAATGTATGCGCATAGTGAAAGCACACACGAACGCATAGGTAACTGAAATTCCTCGTCTGTGGATTTAGCTGATCTGCCCACGTGCCTCCTTGTATGACATGCACAGACCTCAATTAAGCCTTTGGAAATTTACCTCAAAGGCACTGTAGGGGCTGTGCAGGTTGTAGAAAGGGTTGGGAACTTTATAGTATGTGGGGCAGGATGCTAGAGAAGGGGAAGGAGTTAGTGACATGAGTAGAGGAGAGAACACAGGTGGAGGCCATACAGGGCATAGTGCAGGAGGTGGACTGACTGGTACAGTCTTAGACACTATTAGATATCGAGTAGGAATGAATGTGCGTGCATAGGGTGGCTCAGGCACTCTAGCAGGCAGAAGTTTTAGAGACTGGTGGAGGAATTACTATTGAGAAGGCGGAGAAATGCGCAGCCCAGTGCCTGCCTTGGTGATGACACAACCCACTGACAAGCACATAACTCAAAATGTAATTTCCAGCTGAGATCCTGGTTCCGTGGGGGGTGATCATGACAGGAATGCTCTGTGATTTATGTCTACGAGTACTGGGCAGAGAGAAAGCCAGGCCACGCTGGTTTGTGACACTCATTGGCTGGTCCAAGTGGCAACACTGGTTAAATTCTGGAGAGAGCCTAAGAGTGTCCCTCAGCCACAGTTGTTTGCTCAGATGTCTTGTTGGAGGGGCGAGGAGCTATTAGGAAACAAAAGACCAGGAGTCATTCATCTGAAGAGATATATATTTTTATTTTTTTTTTTGCGATCTGGCTAAAGTTATTGTATAGACTGGGAATATGAAATTTTAACAAGAAATGAAATCTCTTTATTGCTTCCATCTCAATTCTACAGTTTATAGCTCTCCCCTCCTGGCCTATGGTCCCAAGGAAGCCTTAAAAATGCCTGTAAGAGCTTCAGATTACCCATGAAAAGTTAAACACCTGCCTGCCATATCCAGAGAAAAGTGTGTCAAATAAAATAGATAGTATTTGGTTTGGGAAATCTTTTTTTTTTTTTTGTTTCAGAGATTAAAAAATAAAGTTCCCATTAGGGATTCCCATAATTGCAGAGAAGGCTTCCGACACCTATCCTGAGTTCTTACAGCCTCTTGGGTTTTCAAGATATCCATGGTCAATATGCAGATTTACCTCATGCATATTCATTGTGGTTATCCTGAAAACCCTGCTGGCTGTGGGGTCCCCAGCACCGGTGTGCAAAGACCTGATTTAGATTCCGTCTCCTCTTCCTCTTTTGCTTCGTGGTGGCTCAGACTCCTGCAAGCTCAGTGCTGATGGGAAATGTTCTAGAGTAAACAGAACTTTTTGCAGGCACGTCTGTGTAAATCTTGACATATTTCAATTTAAAAAAAATGGGAATGGATTGTTCTTTGGGGTCTTACTGTCAACTCGGTGTTAGTTTGCAGCCTCTTCTTTCTCTAGCTGGCTTCTGCTCTGCCCTGCTGCCAGTGCCTATGTCACTTTCCTCCCCTACTAATACCACCTAAGAGAAAGCTGGTAGCCCTCATGGATGAGGTACCTTAATTTAAAGTGAACCTTTGATGGTAAAATAAAAGTTGCAGACCTAAGCAGGTTCTAAGGAAGTAGCAACAGTCAAGAGATGTCAGCATGCCCCCCCTGCTTTTGACAATAGCAGAAAATGATTGCTCCCAACAACAACACCACAGAATCCTATTCAAATCAAGCTAACGCATGACCTGCCTGGGTTTATGGCAGGGAAAGGCGACTCCAGCCCTGGAGTGCCACAAACAGATCTGGTTTTCAGGACGTTCACAATGCCATATGCATGTCTGCGTACAATGAAGGGCATGTAAATATACGCCATGCATATTTGTTGTGGATATCTTGAAAACCAAACTGGTTTTAGGTACTCCAGGACTGGTCTGGAGTTGTCTACCCCTGGTCTAAGGTTTGCTGTCCCATCGGGCAAGAAGGCTCTTCCACCTGGTTGGACAATGAGCTTTCTTTCGTTGTGCCATTTCCAAAGTTTTGCAGTCTGCCTCCTAAACATTGGGTGCCCTTCATAGCATCGCTGATTGCCACCCTTAACCTTACGCTGGTAGGCAATGAGTCATTAACATAGGTGCCCCCTTTATCCTGCCCCCATCTTGGCAGTGACGCCCCCTGATGTGTGAAGACGTTGTTTGAGAAAAATCGTTTCTGGATCTAAGGCTTTTCATTTCTTTTGTAGCTGCCACCCAGAATAGGATGACGAGAACAGACGGATACCGATAGGTATGAGAGGCAGCCCATGTACTCTGCAACTCTCTATATATTTTTTTAATGTCAGATAATCTATCTGGAAAAATGATGCTCCTGTTGTTGGCTTCTTTCTTCAAGGCTCTCTGGAGAGTGCTCCCAGACCATATGAAAGATAGTACACGCTTGTGTCAAGAGAACCCATGCAGGTTTATCAGGTTTGCGTGGGGCTTTCCAACCCAGTCCTGGGGACCCCCACAGCCTGTCGGGTTTTCAGGATCTCCACAATGAATACGCACGGGATAAATTTGCCTATACGGAATCTCCCCGAAATGCAAATTTATCACGTGCATATTCATTACGGGTATCCTGAAAACCCGACTGGTTGTGGGGGGGACCCCAGGACAGGTTTGGGATGCTCTGGATTAGTGTAGAAAGTAAGGATGCACTTTTGTTGAAACAAAATGGGAAATTTTAATGGAATCGGTCTTCGCGTTTCATTTAGTTTGCAAAACAAAACACGTTCTGCTGCCTTCCCTGCCAAAACTACACCCCCCACCCACCTCCTGTGATCAACCCCAACGATCCCAGCATGCCAGGCCCCATGAAGTCTTTAAAATCAGTTTAAACGTTTGCTGCTGCCCCACCACTGCTGCGATTTCAGATAGCAACAGCAGACCGGGGCCGGCGCCAGTGTAAGTTTCTCAGGTGGAAAATGGCACTGGCCAGGCTTAATTAATGGTCCGATCCCGAGCGGCAGCGGTGGGGGCAGGAGGATGCGGGATCGCTCCTGCTCTGTGAAGATTAACACTGATTTTAAATACCGCAATAGCGAGCAGGAGGTCAAAGGTACAGCCCCCCCCCAGTTTACAGCTTGCGCTACATTCTTGGACCAAAATTTGCAAATTCTGAAGCACTTTGGCAAACATTTCCACCTTTTATATTCATGTTTTAAAAATTACTTAATGTTCCGACCTTGCTTGTGTCTGTATAATTTTTTTTATTTATTGGGCCAGGTAAAGGGAATCTTGAGTATCAGTAAAAAGATGATATCGCAGGGATGGGTGGAAGAGAAGGAGAGGGTGAGAGGACCAGGGATAGGTAGAGGAAAGGAGAAGGAATGGGAATGGGGTGAGGAGAAGGTGAAAGGCCTGGGGATAGGAGGAAAGTGGACTGGGGCTGGTGGGAATGGAGAGGATGGGAGATGGGGGAAAACCAGGAATCTGGGAGGTTCTGGGATTGAGGAAGGGGGAGGAGGGAGTAGGATATGTTGGGGAACGGGGTCCAGGCTCTGGAGAGGAAAGAAGGAAGGTTCTAGGATCTGGGAGATAGAATCTGAGATCAAAGGGGAGAGAACCTGGATTGCGGTGGGGTAGAGGTGTCCCTTCTGTGCTCTGCTCCTGCTCCCCCTTGCATCCCCCTCTCTAACCTCTCAGTCTGGCACCCACACCAGCACCAATCCCTTTTATCTCTCGCACACAAATTACCGCCCTTTTCTCTCGCAGCTGATCCACTCTCATCCTCCAGCTAAGGTTGCCAACTGGTTCCAGATTTTCAGGGCAGGTTGATCCGGTCCTGGTTTTACCTCATGGCATGCCCTAAGAAATTCAAGACTATAATTACCTGAATGCTGGGGGGAGTAAAACTAGGACCGGATCAACCTGTCCTGAAAATCTGGAGCCGTTGGCAACCCTTCCTCCAGGCTCTCCCCTCAACGATCCCCACTCAGCCCCTCCTAACCTCTGATTTTGCTCTGTGTGCTCCAGGCTCATTCCCCTCCCCGCCCCTCCATCCTGCATGAAAAGGGAGGGGTGGGATCAGGAAGCAGATGGCTGCTGAGTGAGATTCAGCAAAACTGGAAGGCATTACATTTTCAGCTGCCCCCCCCCCCCCCCCCCAGATGTTTGCCACCTTAGACACCGGCCTAGTGTGCCTATGGACAAATCCAGGCCTGGTCCCCCTCCCCTCCTCTCTAGGCAGCCTGCAGGGAAGAGAAGGAGGGCAGGTGAGCTTGGAGCACACAGAGGAGAGAACATCCACTTTGCTCCCTTCTTGTCCCCCCCTCCCTCTACTTCTCCTCCTGATTTGCAGTGAGCAGAAGGGGAAGTGGGCGATCCTGAAGCAGACACCAAAGAGGGTGAGCAGTAATGTCGACCGTCAAGGCTTCAACACCTGCCTTGATGCAAGGCTCTACTGCTCTCACAACCTTCAAGCTCGGGTCTGTTACTGAGGGCTTAATTTTCGTCAGAACAACCTGGAATGGCGTTCGGCCACCCTTCCTCCGGGACCCGAGAACACAGAGCAGAGCCGGCAGCGTGTCACGTTTATCCACCCCACCACCCAGCCTTTGGAGGAAGCAAAGAATGACAGAGAGTATTGGAGCTGCTTTACCCTGAAATAAGAGCAGCCACATGGCTTCAATTTAGGAGGCTGTGAGGGATAGTAGCCAGGGTGTGAAAGAGGTGGGGTGAATGCCTGTCAGCCCGTGCCGCTGCTGCTGGTGAGGGCGAAAGGACCAAGAGAGTGAATGAGGGGACGGGATCAGGGGAAGGAGAGGGGGCGAAGGGATGTAGGAGATGGGAAAGGCTGCGGGTGGTGCAGGAGGGAAGAGTGAATCAGGGGATTAAAGATGCTGCGAGTGAGGGAATCAGAGGGGACTATAAGATACGAGCAAGATGATCTGAGTGGGGGGGGGGGAGGGGGGCAGTCTGTTAGCAAAGGGATCGGAGGGGAGGGAAAGCGAACAGAGTGAATAGGGAGATCACGTGGCGCTGCTCCCTTACTTCCACTCCCCAGGAGTCGGCTCCTGCACTCCTGTCCATGGAAACAGAGGAGGGCAGAGAGCACACACCAGTCTGCTCCTATCCCCCAAGGCAGAGGATGGATTGAAGAGGAGGCCTGTGCGTTACTGGCTAAGGAGGGACAGGTGGAGAGTGGGATTTCTCAGGATCACCAGGAATGAGGGCTTTAGGACCTCTATTTGGGGGGGGGGGGTGAGAGAGGGCAAGAACCACTGGGGAACTTACGGAGGGTCAGGATCACCAGGACAAAGAGGAGGAGGGGGATAGAGAGAGCCCCATTCTCTCTATCTGCTTCTCCTGCTTACCCCAGTGATACTGCACCCCCAGCCCCTGGCCATCCTTCTCTTACTAGTGCTCATCGAGCCTGCTAAGTGTGGTGTGTGTGTGTGTGTGTATGAGAGAGAGAGAGAGAGAGTGTGTGTGTGTATGAGAGAGAGAGTGTGTGTGTGAGAGAGAGAGACAGAGTGTGTGTGTGAGAGAGAGACAGAGAGAGAGTGTGTGTGTGTGTATATGAGAGAGAGACAGAGAGAGTGTGTGTGTGTATGAGAGAGAGTGTGTGTGTGTGTGAGAGAGAGACAGAGAGAGAGTGTGTGTGTGAGAGAGAGAGACAGAGAGAGAGAGTGTGTGTGTGAGAGAGACAGAGAGAGAGTGTGTGTGTGTGAGAGAGAGACAGAGAGAGAGTGTGTGTGTGTGCGTGCGTGCGAGCATGTGTATGAGAGAGAGAGAGAGTTCCCACCTCTTTGCACAAGCCCCATCTCCCCCCTCCATGGATCTACTCTTTTTTTTTTTTTTTTTGCTACAAATTAAGCCCCTTCTGTTGATCCAGGAAAGAGGAACAAAAACATATGATCACGTCTTTACTCCTGGGCTTTCTAAACCTGTCCTAGGGGTCCCACAGCCTGCTGGCTTTTCAGAATAGCCACAAGGAATATCACAGGAGAAGAATCCGCATGCCTTGAAGACCCAGTGTATGACCAGCTGTGGGGTCCCCAGGACAGGTTTTGAAAGTCCTGTTTTAATCAGTAAAAAAAAATAAATTTGGTTTTGACTCCTAAATAATGTGGCTGCTATATTTGTCAAATAGAATATAAATAAAGATTAATCAAATAGAAATAAGGGTCAACAAATAAGTTGTAGGTGCTAACGTTTTTATTGGACTAAATGTATTTAGGGTCCATCCTGTAAACCGATGTGATGTACCCCAACGAATGTTGGTATACAAAAGCAAATAAATAAAATAAATATGCATATATATATATAAAAAACCCAGAGTAAGTGATCTGGATAACTTTATCCACATATTCAGTGAAATTTATCTGGATAAGTGTTTCCCTGAATATCCACATTA
Source organism: Rhinatrema bivittatum (assembly GCF_901001135.1). Taxonomy (NCBI): domain Eukaryota; kingdom Metazoa; phylum Chordata; class Amphibia; order Gymnophiona; family Rhinatrematidae; genus Rhinatrema; species Rhinatrema bivittatum. The sequence continues at coordinate 12,096,706 of NC_042628.1, forward strand.
ATTTATCCATGAAAAATTATCCAAATAACTTTAGGCCTTCCATCTATGCGACTGGACTTGTCTGCACATATTTAGTCAGATGGTGCTCAGTGTGGGTCTGCTCTGCTAAATAATTTAGCTCCACCCCCTTTTTATTCAGGTCCATTTTTGCACATTAAAATTTTGTGCAGACAATCTACCTGGACAAAGGGGGAATATTTTTAAAAGGGCTGATTTATGTTGGAAGAAGGCGATTTTAGCCGCGTGAATCATTTGAACATCTGTTTGCTAGTGGCTATAGCTTTTGAGAGAGGGCACAGCTCTGGGAAAGCTAGTCCAGTTGAAAAGTATCGCCACAACCTATTTGTTGACCTTCACGTCTGATAGCTAAAAATCAGAATGCTAGTCAATAAGCTGAATCGCTGCCTCCTCTTTCACACGTGAAACCTAAGGCCATTCCACTGACGTTTTTCACACCGCTGCATAATTCAAGGGCCGAGAGACTGTCCTACGGGCTTAAGAACTGCGTAAAAGACTCCAGCTCGCCTGGCACTAAGCACTGTTAGGCCCTCTTAAAGCTGATAGTCAAGGGACTTTCTATAACACCCCCCCCCCCCCCCATGTCTTATGCAATTCAAAAACATACAAGTTACCTCAATTTTCAAAGCAAACCTAAGCTCGTAAGTTCATTTTGAAAATTATCCCAGATAAGGCAGACAAACTCACCCCATAAAACTACAGCTGGTCTGGTCTCTGCAGAACATAACTTGTGCATGATAATACGTGGCCATACTTTAAAAAAAACCAAACGTATGCATGCCAAGTGCAACTCCGCCCCCTCAGAACGTCTATCTTTTGCACACACGAAAGTATGCACAAAATTGGGTTATGCACAAACTCCTGGCAATACTATAACAAGCTTCCTGTATGGGAATGACTTTGGCAATTATCCTCTGATTAGGCTGTGCTTCCTGTTTATATTCACAGCCTCCAGACTAAGAGTCTCTGGTTTGCTATCCCAGATGTGTCTTCATTGAGATCTTTCGTTTCTCAGTCTAAGATGAAATATTAAGCTGCGAGTCGTGATTTGAGGTTAGGCCCTTTTTTGGCCTCACTGGTTGTATTTGAGAACCTATATGATCTGGGTGGGGGGTTATTCTTCCATGTAACACAGCTGGGATCACAAAACTTGTTTGGACCTTGGCCAGATGAAATCTCCTGTAAAAAAAAAAAAAAAAAATACAAAAAAACCTAAGATGGCAACTTTTAAACAGGCTTGCGTGCACTCGTTGGCCCGCGCCCGGGGACCTGGCCATTTTATAATATACATGCTTATGTGTGTGCACATTATGAAATAGCCCGACCGCACACACATGTGCATGCAGCTAAGTGGACACGCGCCTATGCGTGCAAATGACACTTCTGTTGCATAAGTGGGAGATTTTAAAAGACGCGCACTGACGCCATTAGCATTTTTAGCAGTTGCTTCCCAGTTCACCCAGGTAAGGGATAAGGACTTCCAAACACCCCTAGTTCAATAGCCTCTCTTCTCCCCTGCTAGCCCAGACTCTTAAAACCCCGCTGCTCAGTCTATTTATCTTTATTTTATAACTTACACATCATCATCCACGGCAGAAGTAAAGCTACACGGCGGGGGATTCTGAGGCCAGCCTCTGCGCATAAGTATTCGTGCAGAAATTTCAAGGTGAAATCCAGGAAAGCCCATGCCTTGCCCCTTTCTCAGAGCTTTTCATTTGTGTGCGTGGCAGGAGTTATGGGTGTACACAGGTGGCTTTTAAAATCCACTCGGCCCACGCTGGCCGAACTTGCCGTGTGTATCTCCTGCTTTTGGTGTGCGCCTAGCTTTTAAAATTCACCTTTAAGTGACCTGGTTAGACATTTACCATCAATCCTGCTTCTGTGGCACTCAGCATATCACAGGTCAACTTGAAGGACATTTAATTTCTATCTTCTGCTTCTGACCTGGGGGTCAGACACCCTTCAATTTGCCAGTTCTCTGATTGATCAGTTCCATTTCACATCCCAGAGCTGCAATATGAGTAGGTCCATTTCATTTCTTGATTCCACACCAAGATGTTCTTGTCTTACCTCCTGATCCAGTACGAGATGGGGCAGCCAGGAATGATATTTTCTCTTCCCCTGGCTGCCCCATTTTCATCCCAGTTGCACAAGTTGGCCCCTTCTATCTTTCAGTGCTCCCACAAACCGGTTCCACTTTACCTCCCATGACACACCTGCCAATCAAAGCAGCAGCAGGTCTTCTGCCATCTGCTATTCTGTACCACCCAGTTCAACTACAGAAAGCACTAATCCACCTCCCAGGCTGTACCCCGGTCACACACCAGAAGGACGCTCTGTGCCTCCCAGGCTGTACCCCGGTCACACACCAGAAGGACGCACTGTGCCTCCCAGGCTGTACCTCGGTCACACACCAGAAGGACGCACTGTGCCTCCCAGGCTGTACCTAGGTCACACACCAGAAGGTCACACTCTGCCTGCCAGGCTGTACCTCAGTCACACACCAGAAGGACGCACTGTGCCTCCCAGGCTGTACCTAGGTCACACACCAGAAGGTCACACTCTGCCTGCCAGGCTGTACCTCGGTCACACAGCAGAAGGTCACACTCTGCCTGCCAGGCTGTACCTCGGTCACACAGCAGAAGGTCGCACTCTGCCTCTCAGGCTGTACCTAGGTCACACAGCAGAAGGTCACACTCTGCCTCTCAGGCTGTACCTCGGTCACACACCAGAAGGACGCACTGTGCCTCCCAGGCTGTACCTAGGTCACACACCAGAAGGTCACACTCTGCCTGCCAGGCTGTACCTCGGTCACACAGCAGAAGGTCGCACTCTGCCTGCCAGGCTGTACCTCGGTCACACAGCAGAAGGTCGCACTCTGCCTCTCAGGCTGTACCTAGGTCACACAGCAGAAGGTCACACTCTGCCTCTAAGACTGTACCTCGGTCACACACCAGAAGGTCACACTCTGCCTCCCAGGCTGTACCTAGGTCACACAGCAGAAGGTCGCACTCTGCCTGCCAGGCTGTACCTAGGTCACACACCAGAAGGTCACACTCTGCCTCTCAGGCTGTACCTAGGTCACACAGCAGAAGGTCACACTCTGCCTCTCAGGCTGTACCTAGGTCACACAGCAGAAGGTCACACTCTGCCTCCCAGACTGTACCTCGGTCACACAGCAGAAGGTCACACTCTGCCTCCCAGGCTGTACCTCGGTCACACAGCAGAAGGTCACACTCTGCCTCTCAGGCTGTACCTCGGTCACACAGCAGAAGGTCACACTCTGCCTCCCAGACTGTACCTCGGTCACACACCAGAAGGTCACACTCTGCCTCCCAGACTGTACCTCGGTCACACAGCAGAAGGTCACACTCTGCCTCTCAGGCTGTACCTCGGTCACACACCAGAAGGTCACACTCTGCCTCCCAGGCTGTACCTAGGTCACACAGCAGAAGGTCACACTCTGCCTCTCAGGCTGTACCTCGGTCACACAGCAGAAGGTCACACTCTGCCTCCCAGACTGTACCTCGGTCACACAGCAGAAGGTCACACTCTGCCTCTCAGGCTGTACCTCGGTCACACAGCAGAAGGTCACACTCTGCCTCTCAGGCTGTACCTCGGTCACACACCAGAAGGTCACACTCTGCCTCCCAGGCTGTACCTCGGTCACACAGCAGAAGGTCACACTCTGCCTCTCAGGCTGTACCTCGGTCACACACCAGAAGGTCGCACTCTGCCTCCCAGGCTGTACCTCGGTCACACAGCAGAAGGTCGCACTCTGCCTCCCAGACTGTACCTCGGTCACACACCAGAAGATCACACTCTGCCTCTCAGGCTGTACCTCGGTCACACAGCAGAAGGTTGCACTCTGCCTCTCAGGCTGTACCTCGGTCACACAGCAGAAGGTCACACTCTGCCTCTCAGGCTGTACCTCGGTCACACAGCAGAAGGTCACACTCTGCCTCCCAGGCTGTACCTAGGTCACACACCAGAAGGTCACACTCTGCCTCCCAGACTGTACCTCGGTCACACAGCAGAAGGTCGCACTCTGCCTCTCAGGCTGTACCTCGGTCACACAGCAGAAGGTCACACTCTGCCTCTAAGACTGTACCTCGGTCACACAGCAGAAGGTCGCACTCTACCTCTCAGGCTGTACCTCGGTCACACAGCAGAAGGTCACACTCTGCCTCTCAGGCTGTACCTCGGTCACACAGCAGAAGGTCACACTCTGCCTCTCAGGCTGTACCTAGGTCACACAGCAGAAGGTCGCACTCTGCCTCTCAGGCTGTACCTCGGTCACACAGCAGAAGGTCACACTCTGCCTCTCAGGCTGTACCTCGGTCACACACCAGAAGGTCACACTCTGCATCCCAGGCTGTACCTCGGTCACACAGCAGAAGGTCACACTCTGCCTCTCAGGCTGTACCTCGGTCACACACCAGAAGGTCACACTCTGCCTCTCAGGCTGTACCTCGGTCACACAGCAGAAGGTCACACTCTGCCTCTCAGGCTGTACCTCGGTCACACAGCAGAAGGTCACACTCTGCCTCTCAGGCTGTACCTCGGTCACACAGCAGAAGGTCGCACTCTGCCTCTCAGGCTGTACCTCGGTCACACAGCAGAAGGTCACACTCTGCCTCTCAGGCTGTACCTCGGTCACACAGTAAAGGTCACACTCTGCCTCCCAGGCTGTACCTAGGTCACACAGCAGAAGGTCACACTCTGCCTCTCAGGCTGTACCTCGGTCACACAGCAGAAGGTCACACTCTGCCTCTCAGGCTGTACCTAGGTCACACACCAGAAGGTCACACTCTGCCTCCCAGGCTGTACCTCGGTCACACACCAGAAAGTCACACTCTGCCTCCCAGGCTGTACCTCGGTCACACACCAGAAAGTCACACTGTGCCTCCCAGGCTACACTTCCCAGCCTGAATACTTCAATAATAAGAGAAACACAGATTTTCTGTAAGAATGTCTTTTTTTTTTTTTTTTCATTTCTCAGTGCAGTTCGCCTCATTCAGAACTTTGAGACAATCATTCATCGAAAAAAAACAACCCCAAAACCAATGAACTTTTCTTTTGTTTTTAAAATAAAAAAAAAATTTTTTTTTCTAAAATTCATGATTAAAACCTGGTACAAACAGGAGTGAATTTTAGAATATAAGCATTTTTTTTCCTTCTTTCTTTGTGTGTGTGTGGTTTTTTTTGTCTCCTTGCGGCAAATGTTGCAAATATAGAAATTTTTTTTATCTGTACAGTGAAATGTCAGAATGCAGCGAGGTGTGGTGAAACCTTGTCCGTGACCGAGCCTTCGATCTTGTAAAAGTCTGCGCTGGAAGACTCTTTGCTTATGCAAATAAAAAAAAGAAGGAAAAGTGTGCACAGTTTTCCTTTTTCACTTTGTTTCATGGGGGTGTGGGGGAGAGGGGTCAGAACGAATGTACACAGAGAATCCACAATATCACAGAATGAAATTATCATGCGATGTGATAACAGGGCAGATCTGGAATACTCCAGGTAATGATTTTCATCCTTTTTCCCTCTCCCTCACTTTTAATTTCTCTTTGTTCATTTTTTATTTGTATTTTTAAACTTTTTTTTTTAAGGAAAACATTTTTTTTTCTCCTCACAGTTTCAAAGTCTTTTTTTTTTTTTTTTTTAAGATTTTGGTGCATAAACTCACAACAGTGAGATCTCTGTTTTTATATCCTTTATATATTATATATAATAATTATATATTTTTTTTAATTCTTTAGTTTTTTTTTGTTTTTTTTTTAATAAGACGGTCTTGGAAAAAAAAAAAAAAAAGAAAGAGCTGCTGTGGGTTTGATTTTGGTCCAGTCATTGTAAGTCACGTGCAGTATTTATACTGAGGACTCAGGACTTGTGCTGGGCAGACACGCCCTTCCAGTAGTCTAAGATGTCGTGAAGATCCTCGTCTTTGGCAAACTGGACCTTTTTGCGCAGAGCATGGCCGGCTGCCATGTACTCTTCCTCTTTGTGACGCTTACGATGCAGTTTAAAGCGTTCCCAGATGCTGTGCGAGGGTTTGTACGTATACTCTGGGCTGGAGGTATAACTCAGATTGTGGTACTGAGGTGACAGCTGGGAGTAGGCTAGTTCCCTGGGACGGGGTCTGGTCAAAGGTTCCAGAATTGAAGGCTTGCGTCCCGTCATGCTGTCGTGCTGTTCCCCCTGGTGCGAACCTGGGTACGAGTGCCTGTGTTCACTATACTGGCGAATTTTCTCAGCCTCTGCTCGGAGAATGGCAGCTGCTGGAGTCACAGTGAGAATGGTGTCTGCTGTGGGGGATGTCTTTTCAATATATTTGGCTTCTGACTTATGCCCAATGGCCCCGGAGCCCTCAGAGCGAAAGGATCTAGGGCTGCGTATGGAGCCACTGGAAGAAGTACTGGAGCGTTTTGGTGGGGCCTCCATGCTGTGATGCCTCTGCAAGGGATGAGAGTAGCTTTCTTTGTAAACTGGGGAGAGGAAGCCATGTTTGCTAGGGATCTGCTCTGATATCAAGACTAGCTGAGGTTCGGCTGTGGACACAGCTCCTGACTTCACTCCTTGGAAAGATGTGGACTCAGATTTCAGTACATCGATACAGTTGTTGATTATCTGGTTGACTTTGTCCACTTCCTTGGTGATAGTGGAGATCTCAGCCACAGAGCTTTGACTATCTGGTGCAATTGACAACTCACAATCCCTCCTCTCAGGTTGTTCCCCAGTTCGCACTTCCATGTAATTCCCCTTAGTGGTTTTTGGAGTCTCACTACTCTCTATTAACTTGTACTGCTCCACTTCCCCAGCTGAAGGCAAATAAGGGATGCGGGAAATTGTCTCTCCACTCATAATCTGACCCTGTGAAAGCTGAGTGATGCTGGGCGTTTCCAGCTCAGGACCATACTTCAGTTCAATGATTGTCTTTTTCATACTACCTGATGCCTTTTTGTGCTTTTCCTCCTGCTGCCGTCTCTTGCGCAGGCAGTAATACACTACCCCTAAAATGATCACCATGCCAAACAAGCACCCCAGGATGGTCATGATATAGTGAGTGGCAGTAGAATGATTAGACACTAGTTCCCCTGTGGTATGGTTGGGTGCAGGGAAAGTTATACAAGTGTGATTGAACCTCAGGCCGCTACGGACAGAAGTTACACAGTAGGTATATTTTGTGTGTGGTTTTAGTCCATCTATTTTAATATTCTCCTTTCCCATTGTCAATTTTTGGATATCAGTGAATAAACCATTGTTATATTGAACCAAGCTGTACATCTTGCTGTATGGGTGGGGAATCTCCACCAACAAATTAGCTGTTGACTTATTTAGTGTGATGATGATATGCGCCTTGGAATCTGCAGGGGGTGTGCTTAAGGAGATCATATGTGTAGTGCCATCTCCAGAGAAACAGTCGTCTTCTGTACAAGGGATCTCTGATGGACCTGTGGTGGCTTGGTATCTTGGGGTTATGAATGGAGGCATCAGAGTATGTAAGCCATCTGTTGTACAAAGAGAAGACAACATGCTCAGGGCATTACGGTAACTGGATCGACCTTGGCCAAGAAGGAAGTAGCCAGCATAGTCTGGTGGAGAATCGCACTGCATGCGATCATAAGTGCGTGTCATGTTAGTAAATATGGCCAGCCACTTCAGGAAGCCCAAGAGCTCACATGAGCAGTAGAAAGGGTTGCTGTACAATTCACACACAGACAATTTATTCAAGCCCACAAAGGTGGTGCTGTCCAGTCTCTGTATTCTGTTCATGGATAAGTCAATATTCATGATGTTTGGGCATTCCCAAAAAGCATTAGGTGTCACAGTTTCAATGAGGTTAGCTTGGAGGTAGAGGTACTCCAGCTTGCCCAGACCCCTGAGTATGCCCTCGGTCAGGTTCCTCAGTCGATTGTAGCCAAGCTGCAGGACTTGCAGATTGAACTGCCCCGAGAAGGCCCCATCCTCAATGTAGGATACCTCATTTTTGGTCAGGTTGAGGTATGTCAGGTTGCCAAAGCGGTTCAGTGAGGAATAGTGAACGCTCTTAATTTTGTTCTCATTGAGTCGCAAGTCCACAATGGTGCTGTTGATGTGCTGCGGGATGGCCTCGTAGGGAGGCTGGTTCTGGCTGCAGATGGCCAGCCAAACAAAACCCTTGTCACCTTCAATCAACCAGCAGTCTCCACGCACCCTGCCTGTGTACAAGAGAGACATGACAGCCCCCCACAGACAGAGTGCTGAGGTCACCAACCCACTGCGACCTGCCATCGGGAAGGAAATTCTCTTATGTATTGGTAGAGATAGGAAGCAGCGGAGATTGGACTAATCTAGTATTAGCATTTCCCAGAGATTTTTCCTCGTTTTAGTTTTAGCCATATGGTCTGAACCAAGCCTTCTACAAATGAGAATTGTCCAAGGAAGCTGGAGGTCTCTGTGCCTGTTCTTTAGGAAGACGGTTGTCGGCGAGACGATGAGAGGCTCATTCAGGGCACCATCACCACCACACGCTCTCTTTTTGCATTTTCCAAGCTAAAGCTGAAGTCATGTCGGGGGAGGGAAGGGGATTGCGGAAATGTTCGTAAAGGCCGCCCCTTTTAATTCTATTTTTTTTTTTTTATCACATGCTACCTCTGCCGATTTTCCTTCTGCTGCTGCTGCTGTGCATCTCCTGACCAGAACCAATGTTCTTCTTCTTTCTCAAAGTCTATTTTGTTCTCAGTCTCTGCAGCAGTTTCTCCTGGAAAAAAAAAAGAGAAGAGAAAATATCTGTTAATTACACCTCCGTTTACGTTTCCGGAAGGATATTGTTGGGACCGGCGTGGGTGCTCTAGAGAAAATCACTGTCTAACTAACACTAGGCCACGTGCTCATGGTAGTGCTGGTGTTCGGGTACCGGCCAGGGTTTGCGTTTATAACATGGGGAGAGGGAGAAAGAGGTGTGGGGGGTCGTGCCTCCATAACTAGAAGAAGGTTGAAGTCTGGGGGATTACTTCCACTGGGCTGTACGGAAACAAAATGACAATCTTATTTTTTACTTCTCTTTTTAAGTCCTTCAGCATGTGTTTTGATCAAGATTTGGAAATATGGGAGGCCCACAGAGCAAGTTTTAGGGATGTTGGAGTAGAAGGCAGGAATGCCATCTCTTAACTGTATTTTTTTTTGGGGGGGGGGGGGGGGAGGGGAGTGGAGGAGGAGGTCATATGTGACGCATTTTCAGCTCACAGCTGCATTTTTCTGCTGCTTATATAAGGACATGAAAAAAAGGCAGTGCAGTCCCATGAGAAAATATCCGGGATCAAGTCAAGGCCAACAAAAACAAATGAATGGAAAAGCCTGTTGATTGCTGAAGCTCTCTCAGCCTGACCCAGAGGGAGAATAATAGTAAATGAATTAAAACACGTTAAATAACTTTTAGCACACTGTGTATCTCTTTCCATTCTGCGATATGCTGCACATTAGTTGATTTTCTCCAGCAACAGAAAGTAATAAATGCATTTTATCAGGGAGCAGGGTTTAATTTCAGCTCATTACTGCAAGCAATTTGCCGCTTATTTACTTTGCAAAGCGTGAATGAAATGACAGCATTAAGGAGATGGTACATGGGCAGGCAGGGCTTATCTCTTTGTTTATTAGATTGCCGTGACACGACTCTGGGATCTGAGGCCTCGTGGCTTGGCGTAGGGATGTCCTTCCCAGAAAGGCACTCTCAACATATTCAGTGCAAATGGTGATGCACTTCCTGCTGCACGGGAGAGTGAGGGCGAGGCCTTGATGAGCTCTTTTCTGAGGGGGCCTCGCTCTGACATCCCTGAACGGATTCAGTGAGAGAGAGGCTAAGGCCACAAGCAAACTGCAAGCCGAGCTAGATCGGGGGGGGGGGGGGTAGTCAAGTCCAGTCCAGGACTTGCTGCAGTGGGTGGAACTCTACGTCGTGCATATTCATGGAGGATATCCTGAAAAACCGCACCGGTTTGTGGGCCTCCAGGACCAGAGTTGCTTGGCCCTGGACTGGAGGCTAACTCCGAGCGACACTTCTGAAATTAGAAAATGATGAACGTGTGCGTTTTTCACATGGTACAGATATTCTGACATCCGTCGGGGGGGAGGAATGCCATCTTTTATTGGACAAGTAGAATAAGAAATAGAAACAAAGACATAGCTGTTGACCCCAGATAAAGGACCGCAAGGCACGTCTAGCTCGTCCCGATACATTGGGACTCTGCTTGACCTCAGGCTTTACCCTACTGAAGGTTCCTCTACGCTTATCTGATGCTTTATTGAATTCTGTTATGGTTTTCATCGCTACCATTTCCAATAGGAGGCTGTTCTACTTGGCCAACGCCCTTTCTGTGAAGAAATATTTTGTTGTGTTACTTGTCAGTCTAATCCCATTTGAGTCTCATGACTTGACCTTTTGTTCTAGAAATTTCCACTGGAAAATTACTGCTTCATGGGCACTATTTATACTTTTGAGGTATTTGAATGCCTCTATCGAATCATCGTTCTCCCACCTCACTTCTAATGTACACACATTTAAGTTTCTAAGTCCTAATTTCATAGGGCTTTTGCTAAAGGCTCTGCACCATTTTGGTAGCTCTTCTTTTGAAGAAACAGTCCCCTGAATTGGGCAAAATGCTCTAGATGAGGTCTCAGCGGTGCTTAGGAGACTGACATTCCCTCTCCTTTTCTGACAAGCTTATGAGTGACCACTGCTGACTGGGAGAGTACAGGACAGGACCCAGCCGAGGTTTGCATTATTTCAGCCAGGCAGTTGGACTGTATTGATTCCACCTGCATGAGCATTGCAAGGCACACTTCTCTAATCAATAAATAGAAACGAATCTGCCGTCACTAATTGTGTATGAGAATTTCATTTCAGCTTTCACCCAAAGCTGGGGCCAGGGGAGACCAGAGTCTACGATGCCTGTTTTTTGCATCACTAACAAACTTAGGATACCGTGGAATTCCTGGAGGGGCTTACGTTCAAAGGGGGAGGCGTAATTTTTAAACAGCTCACATGTAATGCTAACGTCTGTGGGTGCTATGTTAGGGGTGTGGGGTTTGGATTTACATGTATGGGGTGAATTTTCAGAACCCTTCATGTGTAAGTAGAGCCTCTACTCCTGTATCTCCATATTTAAAAAAAAAACCTAAAACACACACACATTTTTGCTTTCCCGCAGACAACGCTGCACTCCAACATAAGAAGGGACGGTCCAGGTTTCTGAATGAGGCCAAAACTTGTGCACATAAGTTGCTATTTTAAAAGACATACGTGCACGTGCATTTGCCAGCTTATTTGCTTATTTTTGCATCTGCTAATTATCTGGTGTTAATGATATTAAAAGTGTTTATTTGAAGTACTGACCGGCTGGGAGGTCTGGCTGAAGCACTAGGAAGGTCTCGACGAACTGGTGGTCCAATTGATAAACTGGTTAATTTCATTTACGCTTGCATTTTTTAAATTGGCCAACTTATGCGCGTACAGACCTACTTTAATCTTGCGCATAAAATATATGCGGATATATTTTTTAAACAGGTAGGAAAAGAATGCACTTTCAATGCATTGTTATATGTGGCTTCACTGCCTTGCACGTATTCGCATGTAAGCATTCATCTGTGTGTATTTTATAAAACATGTGTATATCATACATGTGGGTTATGAAATACTCGCGTATATCTGCTGGTGGCTGTATATCTGAGAATATGCTGATACGTGCACTTGTTCGACAGATGTCCCTCGTACTTAAAAAAAAATATGTATACACACAAATTCACCTACAGAAGTTACTTGTTGCAAAAAGAAGCTGAAACTTTGTGCAGGCGAGATTGAGTGTACGTTCACATAACTTTCAAAGCAAGCTTGTGTGTATATATATATGTGATTTGAAAATCTGTATAATTTGTGCGCCTCGCTTCCGCATAAGTTTCCCACAGTTACAAAATTACCCTCCCTAAGATAATGTAGATCTGCAAAGAAAGACATCCAAACGGAGCAAAACAAAAACAAAATTTGAACTAGGTGGTTATGGAGGGGACCAGTGGTTCAGAGTTTTCTGACCTGAGCAAAGACTTATCCAATGCCCTTTGAGGCCTGTCCTGATTTGACTGATTATCCAACCCGAAACCCATGATCACCTGTTTGCATGGGGTATAGATTTAACCCACACCAAACTCCCTGTCCCTCCTATGTACAATCGACATTGCGTCCTGGCAGCATGTCTTCAGAGCTCAAAGTATTGCAGCTTTGTTATACTCTAATGTTCTTTTATTAGATCTCAGAGTGAGATATACACAATTGTTGTTATTTTTATTGCCAGCTTTCTCCTGCTCTGAGGTTCCAACTCCTTTGGAATTAGAATTGGAACCTGGCACCATGAGCTATCATTTGCACCTGTCCGGGGATTGCCTTCTCTTCCCCATTGCCTATCCCCCTCCCAGCCTCCTTTACTGCAGTCAGAACAGAAACAAGTCCTTCTCCGGCGGCCGTGCACCAGGGCTCCTTCCAGAGGCCTGCAATGACAGGCACTGACGCCAGCCACTAGGTGTCACTATTGTGGAAGACGGTGAGTTAGGGGCTCTGAACGCTGACTCCGCAGCATTCCTGACCCCCCCTGCTGGCCCAAGGAGAGGAAAACCCGGGCCAGGAACGGAACCCAGGGTGCACAGCACCACCACCGAGCTGCCTGGAGTTACTCTTTTAATGTGATTGTGTTGCACCGTCACAGTGGGTTTCCATTAAAATAAATTTACTTTCTTCCAGTGCAAAGTGAACTCAGTCAGTTTTTGGGTTTTTTTTTGTTTGCTTAATAAAATTTAAATAATGCCAGATCAGCAGCAAAAAAAATCATTGAAATAAAGAGAGACAAACCCCCCACCCACCCCCTCAGTGAATGGAATTGTAAGGTGGAGCCAGATAGAAAAAAACATCTTTCAGTGATGTAGGATGAGTTATTTAAAGATTTAGAGAGAATCCAATTAACTGGAGTGGAGGAGTAGCCGTGGGCTATGAACCAGGGAAGCTACTCCTTGTGACCTGGGGCGAGACACTTCATCCTCCACTGCTTCAGGTGAGCCCTCGGGGGACAGGGAAATATCTACGGGGCCTGAATGTAATCCACGTTAAGGTGGCAAGAAGCAGAATAAAATTCTAGGGAAGAGATCCAGACCGCTCCATTTACGTGCCCCTCCCCCCCAGCACAGCCCCCCTCTCTCTATTGTCAGGTGCACAGACTCTTCCTGATTTTGCTGCTTTCCTTTCCATCTATTTTACCTGCCGACTTCACCAATGACTCGGGTCAATTTGCCATTAACCAAAGGAGAGAGAGCAGGGCAGAGACAGGCGTGCTGCATTGCAAATTATAATTGTTTAATCAGGCAGAGAGGAGGAGAAGAATTTGGGGGAAAAGGAACCACGTCTTAAAATGAAGAGAAGCCAGTTATGTTCTCTTTTTGTACAATAACATGGGGCCCGGGAGACTGCTCTAGGATGGGACAGAAAAAGTTTAAATACTAAAATACATTCATCTAAAATGGATAAATGTATATTCAGCAGATGTCAGGGCTACATTACTGTACAATTTCCAGGTGGACAAACCTAGCCAGTCAGGTTTTCAGGATATTCACAATGAATATGCATGAGAGAGATCTGCATACAATGAAGGCAGTGCATGCAACTTCTCTCTCGGTACATCCCAGGATACTGAGGGAGCTCAGAGATGTGCTGGCAGGTCCGCTGAAGGACCTGTTCAATAGATCCCTGGAAACGGGAGTGGTGCCGTGGGATTGGAGAAGAGCTTCACAAGAGAGGAGGCTGGAAACTACAGGCCAATTAGTCTTACATCGGTGGTGGGAAAATTTATGGAGACTCTGCAGAAGGGAAAGGATAATGAACTATCTACAAATCTGGTGGGTTGCTGGACCCCAGGCAGACGAATCTGATTGATTTTTTTTGATTGGGTAACCAGAGAACTGGATCTAGGAAGAGCGCTCGATGTGATCTACTTGGATTTCAGCAAAGCTTTGATAGAGTCCCACACAGGAGGCTTGTGAATAAAATGAGAAGCTTGGGAGTGAGCGCCAAGGTGGTGGCGTGGATTACAAACTGCTTGATGGATAGGAGCCAGCGTGTAATGGTAAATGGAACCTGCTCTGAAGAGAGAGCTGTGTTAAGCGGAGTGCCACAGGTATCGGTGTCCTGTTCAATGTCTTTGTGAGCGACATTGCAGAAGGGGATAGAAGGTAAAGTTTGTCTATTTGTGGATGATACTAAGATCTGCAACATCCCCGCGGAATTGTATCTCCCGCGGGGATGTAATGATAACGCCCGCGGATGAAATCAATATGATCTGAAATTGAGAAAAAATCCCTTGGAATCTGGAATACAATCTTGATATCAGAGAGGTCCCTGAGGCAGCTGGGACGCGAAACGTGATCACGTTGCACTGAGCTGTGCTATCTCCCCAAGAGGAACACTCGTACTCAGACTGAATAGAGCTGAACTGAGCTCTGCCATTTAAGGGAAGAACCTGATATTGGCGAATATCAAATGCTTTAAAGAATTTCTGTGCGCTACGATATAGCACTGAGTTTTTAATAAAATATAAAAAAAAGGAAAAAAAGAAAAATATTTTTTGTGTCAGTATACGACCAATTATTAAAAATGGCCCTCTAGCAGTTTAAACGATGGAGCAATAATGCCCAAAAAACACTGCAGGGCGATATGAAGGTCGTTTATGAAAAACATAAGAAATTTATGAAAGTTGGGATTTTGATATAGTTTATACAGTTAACTTAAAGGTGAATTTGTATTGATGTTCTGAATATATAATAGTAGTATCGTCAAAATCGTTAAAGGAGTATCTTATTATGTAAATACTGTGTGCTATTTAGGAAAGTGAAACAAAAAATATTCCAGTGCACAAAAGAGGCACTAGTTCTGAACAATTTTGTCCTCTTACTGCATCCTGGAAGTGTTAAATCCATGCTCGGTCAGTGTGTAGGGTTTGAATATTAATCTCTGGATTACTGTAAAGTATTCAGATACTAAAACTGAACATAATCCATGTTACAGTTGTGTTATTTTTGTAATTCAGTGTTCGAGACTGCCATATTTTGCATAATCTTGGAATAAGCACAGCAGCCTAATTATCTTTCATTGATATAATGTTACTGAAGAAGATATTTTCTTGTAGGAAGTAGGGTCAATTTATATTTTTAAGAGACATCTCACTACAGAGTTCTCTAGCCCAGGAGTGCTCGAACCGGTTGCCCCCAGCTAGTCAGGTTTTCAGGATCTCTACTTGTAATTATTTATGTAGCGTCAAGCAGTCAGTAAGTGCTTTCAAATAAATGAATATGCATGAGATGTATTTGCATGCACTAGCTCCTATGTATGCAAATATTTCTCATGCATATTCATTAGAGATATGGCTTGGGGGGAGGGGGCCTAATGACTGGTTTGCACACCCCTGCTTATTCTGCCTTGCTGCAGCCTGTCCTAATGTGCATTGGAAAGTTTCTGAACTATTTTAGTTCCGCATCTCTTCACATTCAGTGATTGTTTCTCTATTGTTCAAGTCAATATGTGCATGATAAGAACATAACAAATTAAGAACATAAGAAATTGCCATGCTGGGTCAGACCAAGGGTCCATCAAGCCCAGCATCCTGTTTCCAACAGAGGCCAAAACCAGGCCACAAGAACCTGGCAATTACCCAAAAACTAAGAAGATCCCATGCTACTGATGCAATTAATAGCAGTGGTTATTCCCTAAGTAAATTTGATTAATAGCCGTTAATGGACTTCTCCTCCAAGAACTTATCCAAACCTTTTTTGAACCCAGCTTCACTAACTGCACTAACCACATCCTCTGGCAACAAATTCCAGAGCTTTATTGTGCGTTGAGTGAAAAAGAATTTTCTCCGATTAGTCTTAAATGTGCTACTTGCTAACTTCATGGAATGCCCCCTAGTCCTTCTATTATTCGAAAGTGGAAGTAACCGATTCACATCTACTCGTTCAAGACCTATCATGATCTTAAACACCTCTATCATATCCCCCCTCAGCCATCTCTTCTCCAAGCTGAACAGCCCTAACCTCTTCAGCCTTTCCTCATAGGGGAGCTGATACATTCCCCTCATCATTTTGGTCGCCCTTCTTTGTACCTTCTCCATTGCCACTATATCTTTTTTGAGATGCGGCGACCAGAATTGTACACAGTATTCAAGGTGCAGTCTCACCATGGAGCGATATAGAGGCATTATGACACTTTCCGTTTTATTAACCATTCCCTTCCTAATAATTCCTAACATTGTTTGCTTTTTTGACTGCCGCAGCACACTGAGCCGACGATTTTAAAGTATTATCCACTATGATGCCTAGATCTTTTTCCTGGGTGGTAGCTCCTAATATGGAACCTAACATCGTGTAACTACAGCAAGGGTTATTTTTCCCTATATGCAATACCTTGCACTTGTCCACATTAAATTTCATCTGCCATTTGGATGCCCAATCTTCCAGTCTTGCAAGGTCCTCCTGTAATGTATCACAATCCACTTGTGATTTAACTACTCTGAATAATTTTGTATCACCCGCAAATTTGATAACCTCACTCATCGTATTCCTTTCCAGATCATTTATATATATATATTGAAAAGCACTGGTCCAAGTACAGATCCCTGAGGCACTCCACTGTTTACCCTTTTCCACTGAGAAAATTGACCATTTAATCCTACTGTCTGATTCCTGTCTTTTAACCAGTTTGTAATCCACGAAAGGACATCGCCTCCTAACCCATGACTTTTTAGTTTTCTTAGAAGTCTCTTATGAGGGACTTTGTCAAACGCCTTCTGAAAATCCAAATACACTATATCTACCAGTTCACCTTTATCCACATGTTTATTAACCCCTTCAAAAAAAATGAAGCAGATTTGTTAGGCAAGAGTTCCCTTGGGTAAATCCATGTTGACTGTGTTCCATTAAACCATGTCTTTCTATATGCTCTACGATTTTGATCTTGAAAATAGTTTCCACTATTTTTCCTGGCACTGAAGTCAGGCTCACTGGTCTATAGTTATCCGGATCGCTCCTGGAGCCTTTTTTAAATATTGGGGTTATATTGGCCACCCTCCAGTCTTCAGGTACAATGGATGATTTTAATGATAGGTTACAAATTTTAACCAATAGATCAGAAATTTCATTTTTTAGTTCCTTCAGTACCCTAGGATGCATACCATCTGGTCCAGGTGATTTACTACTCTTTAGTTTGTCAATCTGGCCCACTACATCTTCCAGGTTCACAGTGATTTTGTTCAGTTCTTCTGACTCATCACCCCTGAAAACCATCTCCGGAACCGGTATCTCCCCAACATCCTCATTATAAACACGGAAGCAAAGAATTCATTTAGTCTGTCTGCAATGGCCTTATCTTCCCTAAGAGCCTCTTTAACCCCTCTGTCATCTAATGGTCCAACCAACTCCCTCACAGGTTTCTTGCTTCGGATATATTTAAAAAAGTTTTTATTATGAGTTTTTGCCTCTATGGCCAACTTCAATTCAATAATTTCCCTTACAGTTCAAGTAGACAGAATGATGCTTCATCAAGTATAGTCTAGAACTGCACATGCCTGCGTACACGGCCGGTGCAAGCATATTTGGCACACTAGGTGAACCTTTGGTTATTCACATCCCCTCAGCCAACTTAACTACTGTTTGCAGTGGCTCCAGCACAGCGCTCCCGTCTTTGATGGTATTGGCTCTGGCACAGCACCCCTCTGGACCTCACACTGTAGCAAGATTTTGCCACCCCCGTAATCTTGGTGCTGTGGGCGACTGCCTCGTTTGCCTAATGGGCCTGCTGGGGGTGTAAAAATAGCCTTCAAAAAAGGCAGCAAATGGGTTGGTTCCAGTAATGGAAATGGATTTTGCTGGTTGCTCTTTTTCCCAAATGGCGTAAAGAGTTCAAAGGGCGTGGGATAAACACTGTGGATCCCTAAAGGCTAGAGGATAGAATGAATAATAGAGTGCATGGGGTAACTTGCTGGTGCGGTGGTGGTTATTACCCTTAACATATGGGACTTCATACTGTTGATGCAACTGCATTATTGCTCTCTGCTTCAACGGCAGGGGGAAAAGGGGAATTAGTTTCAGACAGCAACCAACAAGGACCTTGTATTTTACAGTCTGGCTAAACAAATAAGAATGGGGGTAACTTGCTGATATGCAGCTCTTACTACCCTTAACCAATAAGCCTGATACTGTTGATGCAACTCCAACATTGCTTAATCTTCAACCGCAGGAAGTGACGGGGAGCTGGACTCAGACAACAACTGCCAAAGGCCCTGACTGATGTTTTGGGAAACTAATTATGGGGGTGACCTGTATGGCGTGGCAGCTTGCTGGGCAGACTGGATGGACCGTTTGGTCATTTTCTGCTGTCATTTCTATGTAAATCATTATAGCACTTGCATAAATTGCTCCATTTTACAAATTCATAATTAAAGGCAAGAAAGTACAAAATTAATTTTAATAAATTAGGGTGGATGGCTCTACTCATTATTGGGGGGAGGGTTATTCCTACTCAGTGAAAGCAGAATCACTATTCTACCACCTCCTGTATTCAAGGCAGGTCAGCCATGCTTTTTCTTGCAGTAGTAGATTGAGAGAAATGACAACTCCATTTGACCAATCATTATAAAGAGAGGTCTGGTGTCCGGCATGGGGGAGCTAGAGGGTTGGGATACCGCTGGGCAATTTGTGTTGTTTACCCAAAGCAGTAGAAAACCCAGAGAAGGAGTCTCAATCTGGGCACCCTGATGGTCCAAATGGCCTTTATCTGTCAACATTCACTAGGTTACTAATTGCTGGAACAGAATTTCTCTATAATCAGTATATGATGTTGAATACACCTCAGCTGCCTAAAGCCATAACCCAAGAGTATTCATTCATTCATTTTTAATTTTTATATCCCGGTGTTCCTGTATGAAATACAAATCACATCGGTTTACATTGAAACAGAGAACAAGAATTTGCCTGGAGACGGAACATGGAACATTTGGAACATTGGGAACAATGGAACATTTGGAACATAGGGAACAATGAAACATGGAACATTTATATTTCATAGTACGGCTTTGTGTAAGATACAACTGATTGAAGGGATCACTTTGTGTTTCATGCCCCTGCTGTAATAAGCAGACGGGTAACATGAAAAATAATTTAATATTAAAATTGTTTAAAGGATAGCCTAGCCTTTTCATTTTTTAAATGTGCATTTTGTTTTAATCAAATAAAAAAAATCAAAATCAACAAAACATGAGGGAAAAAAAAGGAAGGGAGAAACTGAAAGGAGATGACATTTCCTGCCATGCACATCCCTCCTCCTCTGCAGGCTCACGGCCCGCATACAGCTTTTCACCAGCAGCTCTGAGGCAATGAATAACCATGGTGACTCTTCCACTGGAATAGTGATAGTCAGTTCTGGGCGAAGATATCCTTGGCTTCTCCATTAGCACAGACGCTCCATCTCTGCGATGCCGGCGAAATCACTCATGCAGCACGCTGTGTGAATCAGAAATCAGAGGCCCGCATAATGCTCTGTGTTTAGTCACTTTCGGCATAAATCTTTGGAATCTTACGTTCCTGTGCCTTCGTGTCATAGATTGTCGAGTACTCCGCAACGCTCATGTCATGATGAAGGCTTTTTAAACGCTTTCCGTTCAATGCACAGAACACGCCTTTTCTCCTTTTCTCCTGGATTTCTCTCTGAAGAAAGCTGATTTTTTTTTTCCCTCTAATAACAGATTCACTCCTGGACTAGATTTATAAATACTTTTTTTGCTTTTCCAACACTCACCGCCACACTTGCAATCAAATTTTGATACTTGGCGGCCTTTTGGCCCGTTTCCTGCCAGGCTCGCTACTGCCGGGATTCCTGGAAACTGGAAAAGAGCGATGCTGCTGATCCGCCCCGGCTGCCTCTGCACACAAATAGCTTGTGGGCAACCCAGGAGGAGCCGAGGCACTGGGTTATGAAGTCTGCACAGCGCCAGATTCTGGATAACGGAACAGAACCTGGGGCCCGCGGGGTTTTCTGGATAAAAAGTGCTCTACTGCGGGATGGGCAAGTCCGATAGGGCTGTGCATTCATTTTTAAACGACATAAAAAATGCAATGAAACATTCTCTTTCCGTTGCTGTTTGATTGTATTTTATGTGTGCATTTTCTGATACCTGCTGAGATTTGTGGATCAGCGGGATCGAAACTGTATAAACAAATAAATAAATGTTTCAAAACTGGACAGAAAATCCCCAACAAAATGTGTTGTTTTCCTTTTCGTTTCAGAAAGCGGCCCCCCAGGCACAGCACCAAAGCAAGCCCCTCCCTCCGCGGTTCTGCCACAATAAAAAAAAAAAAAATAAAAATTTAACCCCCACCCTGGCCAGACCTTCCTATTCTCTTCTTACCCTATCTGTGGGGGGGGGTCACAGAAGTTGAAATGGGGCAGGAGGCATGGCCTGGGCCCTCCTGCCCCGCTCCAGGTCTGGCGCCATTTTCAAAACCGGATCTGGCAGGGCAGGAACCAACTGCCCCCATTTCAAGTTCTATGACCCCATGGATGGGGTAAAATGGGTATGGGGAGTTGGAGAAGGTCAGGGTCAGTGGTGGGAGGGTTACTTTGTTTTTTCTTGCAGCGGTGCTGGGAGGGGAGGGGTTGGCAGGGGAAAAAAGAACTCTGCCCGTTCATTTCCTTTCCTTTGATATTTATTTCATTTCAATTAAATAAAAATAAAGCAAATAAACATGAAATTAAACAAAAAAGGAATTAAAAAAAATGAAATAAAAAAAATAAAAAGCAAATGAAACACAAACGATTTTTTTCTGTGCATATCCCTAGTCCTCGGGCCCCAACCAGTTGGATTTTCAGGATAGCCCTAATGAATATGCATGAGATAGATTTGCATACAATTGAAGCAGTATACATGCAAATCTATCTCATGCATATTCATTATGGTATTCTGTAAAAACCTGAGCTCTTAGAAGCTCTCAAGGACTGGAGATGCCCACCCCCTGCGCTATTGTACTCTATTATGTAATAATAAGAATATAACAACAAATCAAAATAAAACAAAACAGGAAATGAAAGGAAGAGGAAGTGACTGGGACTGAGGCCAGGGCTCCCCTCTCCCTGCCAACCCAATCCAAAATTTAAAAAAACCTGAAGGTTCCCCATGCCTTCTCCTAGCCCATCCCCCAGACCCTTTTCCACCATAGGCGGATCCTCGCTGATCGCCCGGGCACTCCTGCCCCTCCAGCACCAGTAAATATTTAAATATCCAGCTGGCAGGGCCAGTTCGGTTGGAATCTCAGGGGGGGATGACTACAGCATTATGATGTCATGGAGCATTTTGACAGCTGCCCTGCCATTGGTTAATAGCTACAACCAAATTTCTGGGCTGAAGAAAGAATCAAGGGATCATGAAGTGTTCCCACGTCGCCTTCTTCGTAGCTGCAAGAGCTGCCAGTTCTCATTCACTGGGAGGAACAATTCCAAAACAAAATCTCTAGTATAATGCATTTCCATGTGGGCTTAAGGTGTATTTCTATTTCTTGCGTCTCCTTATAATGAAACTCTGACATGCAAACAAATTATGGTGCCAGGTTCTGGGCTGGCATAGTCACATACATATTTCACAGTTTGACAATGGGAAATTTCTCCCAGCTATTCTGTAAGTATTTTTTAATTAGTGAGATACGTTTGGTAGAGGAACCTGAAACCTCGCCGTAAAATTCATCAACAATGTCCCTTTGAGATGGCCAAAAGTAAAACAAAACAAAGCAGAAAAAAAAAATCACACAACAACAAAAAAAATCCAGATCATCTCCAGGGGAACAGAGTTTATCGTTAATAATCTGCCGCTAAAAGGGTAACATCTGTTTTGGACAAACTGTAATGAGATTTAAACCCCAGGTGGGGGGTGTAGTCTACCGTAATGAATGCCATGCTCTAGATCTAAATAGTTTTAATTTTTTTGTTGGCAGGAATGGCTGCTTTTTTTTTTTTTTCAAATGAGGTTGCGTTTCTCCCTCCCCCATCTTTCTTTGTTTAATGATTGCTATTAATTTCCAGGGGTGGCAGATGGATTCTAGCGTAGTGAGGTTTGAAATGAGAACAGCAGCCCATGAAGGTGTTTCCGTGCGCAGGACGTGCAGTCGCTTCCAAGATGGGGAGGAAAAAAAACAAAAAAATCATTCTTTGATCGAACTTTCCCCCAGACAGGACTCGGAGAACCTAAAATCCGCAGCCTAGTTCAGGAGCAGAGAGAAAAACAGCTTGCGTTTAACTCTTCGGCAGCTGAAGCCTGGGTACCAGGAGGGTGGAGATGACCTCACATGATGTCAGTAGGGCGCCGCTGGCACTTAACTCTCGTCTCCTACTGACTACTCAAAAGTGGATTTGGAGAAAAGCTGAGAGAGCATTTGTTTATCCTAAAAAGTGCAGGGAGATGTGTCTCATGCACAGTGAATCTGGTTGGTGGTTTCTTTACTCAAAAAAAAAAAGTGGGGGGTGAATATTAGGGAAGCAGTCACCTGCTCTTACGTAGCAGAGCAGTCCAGGGCACGAGGGAGCGTGGGTAGCAGGGAGGGGAGAGGACTGGAGCTGCAGCGCACCAGGGTCTGCCTGGTATTACCTCGCAGCAATGCTAGAGGTGGGCCCCCCCCCCCCGGCGCCTGCTAAATGCTTCACGGGTGACGCTTCTGGCCGCCCCCTCCCCCTCCGGCAGGCAGAAGACGGAGGCTCTCTGAAAGCGCCAGCTCTCCTCCATGAGGCCCGGAGCGCGCGGCTTTCGTTTGCTGAGCCCGAACGCGAGTGACGCGTCCCTCTCTCGTGCAGGGGTGGCAGTGTTTCTAGGTCCGAAAGTACGCTCGCGGTGATTTTCTGCCGGGTCGTGCCAGGCCCCCCCCTGACCTGGCACCCTTCTCACCATCGCAGCTGGAGGCTGCCGCTGGCCCTGGAGCTGTCGAAAACAACAACTGGACTACACAGAGTGGAAATGTTTTTTAAAAAACCACTAAAATGGATAACTTATCCTGCTCATGCTAGCTGGATATGTTATCTGGGATGAACGACCCACTGAATATCCCTGAATAAAGTTGGAACTATCTGGTTAGCTTTTGAGTATAGCCAGTTATATGCAGCCAGATAGCTTCAACGTAAGTGGAGATATTCAGAGAAAATTGCAGTTTAAGTAGTGCTAGCTTTAAAAAAAAAAAAAGTAAAAAAACCCCCAACAAACCTGATGAGCAGGCCTCATGGCCTGATTCCCCCCACCCCAGATGAAGCAATGCTGGCCCCATCCACCCCGAGCGCCTGAAAATATTAATGTTGCAGGCCTAAAAGCCTGAAGAGCTTCCCTCCCAAATATAGAAATAATGGCATCACAGGACTGAATGAGGAGGGCAGACTCCCCCCTCATCCCCCTGTCGAACTTTAAGATAACAGGGTGTATTAGTCCTGGGAGAAGTCTGCGCACAAAAATGCAAAACTCTGCCAAATAACACAATATAAATCATCGGGTTTTTTTTAAGATAACCGGGTGTATTAGTCCTGGGAGAAGTCTGCGCACAAAAATGCAAAACTCTGCCAAATAACACAATATAAATCATCGGGTTTTTTTTAAGATAACCGGGTGTATTACTCCTGGGAGAAGTCTGCGCACAAAAATGCAAAACTCTGCCAAATAACACAATATAAATCGTTTTGTTTTTTTTAAGATAACCGGATGTATTACTCCTGGGAGAAGTCTGCGCACAAAAATGCAAAACTCTGCCAAATAAAAAAAACCCGATGATTTATATTGTTATTTGGCAGAGTTTTGCATTTTTGTGCGCAAACTTCTCCCAGGAGTAATACACCCGGTTATCTTAAAAAAAACCCGATGATTTATATTGTGTTATTTGGCAGAGTTTTGCATTTTTGTGCGCAAACTTCTCCCAGGAGTAATACACCCAGTTATCTTAAAAAAAAACCCGATGATTTATATTGTTAAGATAACTGGGTGTATTACTCCTGGGAGAAGTTTGCGCACAAAAATGCAAAACTCTGCCAAATAACACAATATAAATCATCGGGTTTTTTTTTTAAGATAACCGGGTGTATTACTCCTGGGAGAAGTCTGCGCACAAAAATGCAAAACTCTGCCAAATAACAATATAAATCATCGTTTTTTTTTTAAGATAACTGGGTGTATTACTCCTGGGAGAAGTCTGCGCACAAAAATGTAAAACTCTGCCAAATAACACAATATAAATCATCGGGGTTTTTTTTAAGATAACTGGGTGTATTACTCCTGGGAGAAGTCTGCGCACAAAAATGTAAAACTCTGCCAAATAACACAATATAAATCATCGGGGTTTTTTTTAAGATAACTGGGTGTATTACTCCTGGGAGAAGTCTGCGCACAAAAATGTAAAACTCTGCCAAATAACACAATATAAATCGTTTTTGAGTAATTAATTTAAAGAAAAGTTGGACTCAGGGTAACATCAAGCTAGGTTGAGAGAGCACTGTACAAATATCATCATTGTCTGAGTTTCCTCACTCCGAAGGACTTCAAATCTTCACAAGACTGAACTCTTCTGTTCGTACGTCTCACGTTGAATGTCAAAGTGGCATCTAACCCCTATACTACTACCTAACCCTCACCTCGAGTTAGTAGGTGGGCCTCCTATAGTAGCATAAATAGCTAACCACTAAAAGGGCCTTATAGATAGTCTCTCTCTCTCTTCTTTTTTTTTTTTTTTTTAAATATACCAACCCCAAAATGTATGTGTGTGCACAAACAATATTTTCAGCTCAGAAAGCATTTTTGTGCATATACATAATATTTAAAGTGCAAAAAAACATGGTTTGTGTGCTCAAAACTCCGAGGACAGGTCCCATCAGCAGCTTCTGCCCCTAGAATATTAGCCCTGGAACTTTACCCCTGCTCAGACTAGGAGTTAAGTCTCCCGGCGGGACTGGGGGGTGGGGGTGCCTTCATTACCATGGGAAGGTGTTAACCTGTATCCGTGTAGTGAGCACATAATTTAGTGCGCTGAACCCCCCCTTGCTGCATCGGCATAAAAAACACGTGCACGCAACTGCGGGTAAAACCGTGCACTCTGCCGCGCGCACCTTTATTCCAGTAAGGGGGCAATCGCCTTTCTGCACGCAAGCGTCCTTTTCCGCATGAAAAGTCCGTTATCGCCTCTTTAATGTGGAAACCCCTAACTGTCCTGTAGCAACATTCCTAGCTCTTATGCCCCAGGGCTATCTGGGTTCTTTGCCCCAATGCGTGTCCATCACGCCTCGTGTGCCGGTGGCGTCGTGCTCGGCGTTCCCTTGGGTCCGACCGGTAGCATCTCCTGTAACGTGGGACGGTGCATACCTCTGGCCCCCCCCCCTTGGGGGCACCGTGGAAGGCCCACGGGAAATTCATCCATTCCAGTGCAGTTGCTTGCAGGTCGCTTCGAATGATGTGTGGCAGATGGGGAAAGGGAGGCGGCGTGTACCCTTGAGTGGGACTTTCTCCGCTAGCCCATAGGGGAATTAGTGGTGGTGGTGGGGGAGGGGGAACACTTGAAAATACACTGCATGTCACTGCATGTCAGGTGATGCAGATAATGGTCTTTAATCTCCTGCTCGAAATGGCCCAAAGTCAAGTGAAGGCGGGATTAAGTTCTAATCCACGGTTATCAGCAGCCGGCCGAAGATGTCGGCTCTCACTGAAGGCTTACGGGGTGGGGGATGGGTGCTTTCTGGGCCTCTGGGAAACGCCGGGTTTCTTGCCGGCACTCTGCTAAACTTGTACTCGGAGCAGGCAATTTCCATTCGCTCTGGGTTGCTTGCAAGTATTTTGTACCCAAGGACCCGGAGGTTCATTTCCAAAGAGAAATCCCCCCCCCTCCCCCAAGAGCTTCCTTTGGAAAATCCGCTGGCACGCACCCCCCCGTGGTGCTGAGGTACTGCACGGCGATATCAGAAAGAGATCACGCCACGGGCTCTCCCCACCCTTTTTCCTCGTGCGTCATGAACCGGCGCGGACGTTTTTACCCGGGCTGGAGGGGAGGGGCCACTGTCAAAGCCATTTTTACATGGGGGAAAACGCGGGTTCACCCTCCTGAAAACCTAGAAATTGCCCAAGTTTGCGGGGAAAATATAGTGAGAGCTCGGAACGTTGTCTCTTTTTTTTGGGGTCTGTTTTATGGGCTTTCAGCTGAGTTGGAACCAAACATTATTTTGGTGAGGGGGAGGGCAGTATATTTGCTGCACACCCTTCTCTTCCCCCGCACCCCCCCAATGCTGCTCTGGACCTCTCAAGATGCCCCCCAACCCCCCCGAACCTTGTCTCCAGCTGTGATCCTCATAGATCAATGAGCACAGGGAGGGGGGGGGGCGGGACTAATCTTGTGCTTACAGGTTCCGCCCCCCTCAGGGCTTCCATGATGGAGGCGGGGCCTGTAAGGGCAAGCTCGGTCCCCTCACTCACTGACCTTGGAGGATCAGCAGCACTGGAGCTCTCGTTCAAGGCGTGGGGGGGCCTGGGGAATTGTCAGCCACTGTCACAGCTCGGATATTTGGCGGCGTGGGGTGAGGGAGAGGCGTGCCGTGGCAGTAAATCAGTGCCCAGGAGTAGCGGCAGGCAAAATCCATCCCTGCCTCCTCCAAAATGATTCAAGGCTTCAAAGGTCTTCTTTTTTTTTTTTTTTTTTTTACTTACAAGAAAAATCCACAAACCTTGACCTAGGAATTAAAACAGACCCTGGTGTGCATGGAAGTCACGTGATCAGCTGTGCAAAGCTCACTTCATTTCCTGATGAAGTTATGCAGTCATTCATTACACTTTCATCACACGTCTTACAAAAATAGATTCGTGTGAAAAGTCTGTAGCTTCATTTTATAATCGCCTAATAACTTTCAATAAGATCTAATTAGGAGCGTAGGGATGGATAACAGTGGATGGGATAAATTCTTTAGAATTACACTGGACATTATCAGACAAGAATGGTGAGCGGAGCTCGACTCTAAATAAGCCTTAACCCAACCAACCTACCGGCTTTAATCAAGGAGATCAACCGGAGGAGTGCAGCAGCACTAATTAACACCCCCCAGATATTAAAATGCATTACTGGCTCTGGCTCTTCTTTAGAGAGAAGATCCTATTATATTTGTATCATCTGCTCATACTCCAGAAGACACCGGAAGCACTGGCAAATTCTCCATAAAACAGATTAATGAAGAGATGGGAGGTGATGTGATTTAAAGGTGAACGCCATGTAATATGTGGGCTGAATGAGACAACTCAATAGCATTTTTTAGGCCTTTTATTTGGTTTTTTTTTTACAAAATACAGCAAGAATGGCTTATGGGGAGATTGTGTCGGAAGGCAACCTAGCAAAATGAGCTGTTATCTGAGATTTACATTTATTTATTTATTTAGCATTTTTATATACCGACTTTCCAATAACAGAATTACTGATCAACTCGGTTTACATTATAACAGAACAATCACATTTACAAGTAAATGTCTTACAATGAACAGGTAGATATAACTTGGATAGGTATATATGGGGTTAACCAGTAAAAGATACATTGCCTAATGTAGGCGTAAGTAAAGATACAGTGCCTAATGTAGGTTAAATAAACAGTGCTAATTATAAGACTAGGTTATGATCCTCGACTGCCAAAGTTTACATGGGGGTACTTGGGGAAGAGTTCACTGTAATGAGTGAAAAGTTTGTTGCTGAGGTTATTGGATTGTTTTGCTCCCTTTAGTTTGTTCATCTTCCAACTGCAGTAGCATGTGCTATGTTTATTTTTCTAAATTTTACTGTAATGCTTTTTTGTGCACATAAAAACCTGTTAGTAGGATGGGAAAGTAAAATAGTGCTCTGGAGGTGCTGTAGATTGGCTGGAAATAGCCACAGTGGGCATACATTTCCTATAATTGTTCGTTTCTGCTCTGGAGAGCTCCAGCATTGGCATACCATGGGACATTGACAGCCATTGCCAAAGAGGGTTCTTGGGTTTTCTATAGTTTCTTTAATGTCATAGTTCTGCAGTGGTCAAGGAGTAAAGGAACTGGGGCGATGCAGTTCAGTAATGAGGTCATGGGGCAAAGATGCATTGGTAAACAAGGGCATGGGAATGAGGTTGGAGGTTGCACAATGTGAATCACGAAAGCATTCAGTGGCGCTCTGGGTACAAAAAAACCAGAATGCTGGTGCAGGTCAGGATCCAGGTAGATGACCAAGTCTGTGCAGTGACCTGTTACTGGACTAAGAGGGAATAGCGGGAAGAGGACAGGGAGAGATATCGCCAGACTGTGAGTTTATTCTGGGGCTACAGGCAGAGGAGGAAAAGTGGCCTCGTGGTTAGGTGAATGGGTTGTGGACTGAGAAAGCCAGGGTTAAAATCCCATTTCTCCCACTGACACTTTTTGTGATCTTGGGCCAGTCACTTTCACATTGCCTCAGGCTCCCACTTAGAAGCTCTCCAGGGCAGGGACTTGTTTTACCTGAATGCTTATCACCATTCTACAGCACTATGTACATCCAGAAGCGCTATAAAAATGATAAGTAGTGTTATATGATAAAGAATTGCAAATGCTCTCATTCCTTCCCTCTCATCCAATTTATTTCCATTCCTCTTTCCTCCTTGTTCACTTTAGCTGCACTGTGGCCCAAGTTGGAGACTGGCTCACAGGTGCAGTTCCTCCTAATTTAGTAGAAATAAATTACTGTGGTTGTAAAGCAAACGGGAGCTGAGAATTGTCAAGTATACAAACAAGCATCCATCATCTTGTTTTGCACAGGAGGAGATCAAATTTGTCTAATGTTAAGCTTCTGCTGTTGACCTAGTTCATGTCATTTTCTTATTCATGGAGAGAGAAGTTGAAAAGATGTCGAGTATATGGATAAATTGTAATCGTGGGCAAAAGATGATCTGAAGTGTTGTTAAATAGGGACTCGGGTGTCAGCTCAGACTTTGAGAGCTATGGAGCTATTGCTGCGTTAAGTCCTGGAAAAGGGAAGGAGATGGAGCGAGGTGAAGTGATGTCACTGTACAGATGTTTCTCTGATGTTGTGCTGTTTCAAGAAATAAAACACTTAATATATATATATATATATATATATATATATAGAGAGAGAGAGAGAGAGAGAGAGAGAGAATATATATATATTTGAACTGGCAAACTAGAAGTAAAAATGTCCCTGTGACCTTTTGTTGGCTCAGCGAGTCACCCCGTGCTTAGTGACAACTTTCTGACCCAATGCAGGCAGTAGTGCTGGTAGGACCTTACCCGGATTTCCATGCAGATTATTTTTGATAGGCAAATGGGAGAAGAGAATGTGTCAGCAGCAGTTCATCCCCCATTCTATTGACAAGAGAAACAAATCGCAGGATTTATGAAGAGCAGGAAAAACATGGCTCTTTTGAAATGAACTCTTTGATCTACTGTATTTCTGGAACCCAACTGCCTTCAGATCGCACGGTTATCCTTCTTGGCGAGAATGTTATCCAGCACAAGAGGCGGAGGTAATCTAGTCAGCCATGGCCTAGCCTCCGCCACCGGAGATCGTCTACAGCTGTCTCAGCGGCTTCCCGGTTATGGGGAACAGAAGCTCTCGGGATCATAGCAGTCAATGTTGGGGATTTCTATTCTGACGTTCCAAAAGTGGCTCCATTATTTACTCACGTGCATGATGGTGCCAGTAATTGATACTGCTGAGTGGAGTTAATGTCTAAAAATGCCTAGGGACTGTATCGATATATCTTTGTGTGTGTCTGCTGAGAAATGGCTTATTTTGGGATTTGAACTCTATGAGTACTTAGCTGTACTATTCCTAATTCCGACCAGGTTGCCTCCCCTTAAGCTCCATGTTAGATATCTTTTACCAGCTGCACACATATTTAATTTTTACATAGAGTTGTCCTGTTTTATCTTTGCTGACTCATTGTACTCACATAGCATGTCAGTAAAGTATTCTTAACTTGTAAAAAAAACCCCCAAAAAACGTGGCTGCTTAATATAGCTTTCAATATGTGATCTGATTTTGACCTTTTGAGAAGCAATGAAACTTATCTAATTAGCTTTTAGCATGTGATTGGTACTTTTACAATATGTGCTATTGCGGCATTGTTACTTTGCTGTGGGATTTAAGATGAATATTTATCTATAATTTCTTGGTGCATTAGTTTAAGTAGGAGTGTTCACACTTTTTTCATTTTGTTTTTATTTTTCTTGGCTTTTGCTTTGTTATTTCTAGCTTTGTTTATTTAAAATAAAACCTCCCTCAAAAACAAGCAAAAAAAAACAAACCCCAAAATAAAAATGAAGCAGTAAACAAACTAAAACAAATTAAAAAAAAAAGCTGCCTGGGCCTTCCTGCAAAGCTCCCGGTCTCCTCATGAAGTCTTTAAAATCCATTTAAATATTCACAGGGCAGGAGCCCTCCCCAGTTTCTCCTACCCTGCCACTGCTTCTATTTCAAATTGACACCGACAGATGAGGCAGACATCATTATAACTCTGTTCCCTACAGAATAGCGCTGGCCTCAGTCTGGTGCTGCTGTCTGACATAGCAACTGGGGATCGCGCCTGCCCCTTGTAGATTAAAATGGATTTAAAAGGCTTCATGGGGTAAGAGGGTCTGGGGGGAGGCTGGAGGTATCGGCGAATGGCAAAGCAGGTGGGTTCTTCCCCCCCCCCCCCCCCCCCCCGCAGAATACTTTCTGTAGTACAAACCGAAGGAAAATGAGAGAAATTGTGTGCTTTTCTTTTTGTTTTATTTTAAAAACTAAATGAAACAAAACAGGGACATTTCATGAATTTTTCCATTTCATTTCAATGAAAGCACATGCCTAATTTGTAGTGGTTTCGGCACCTCTGTTTTATTGTGAGGCTTGTTACTTACTTAATGTAAAATTGTTTTGAATTGTTATTGTCTTCATTGCTGCCCTTCTGTTTGAGATTTGAGTTTTGTTGCTGCCCCTGCTGTTTGCCATCTGTTTGCCATCTTTTTTTTGGTGTAGGTAGCTCTATTTCATCGCTGGACTTGCTTTTATATGCAATTTTATATTGTTTTTATTTATGAATGTGAATTTATTACTGTATTCTCTTATGTATTTTTATGATTGCCTTATTGTCAACCGCATTGAGCTTGAATTAGGGAGATGGTCTAAAAATCCAAGATAAACAAGTAAATAGCACCCCCTGCATTTCTAGTCATTTTGGACCCATCTGCTGCCCTTTAGGACACTTAACCGTCCCCTTAACCTCGAGCATTATTTTGCAGTCTCAATGACTTTTAGTAGTTGGTTACAGATGCCCTCTAAAGCAGCAATGGGTAAGCGGATTCACTACCGGGGGCCTGTGGCGTGGTGACTGGCGGAAGCGACACACCCCTCCCCTGCATTTAGGAGGATCGACCAGGCGGATCGGACTGGGCAAGTGACCTAACAGATCCGGCGCAGTCCCTTGATGCTTCAACGGCCAAGAGGGAGGAAGAGGGGAAGGCTGAGGCGCTTAGACCAAACGACCCGACTTCCACGGTCGGGTCACCAGCAACGACGCCATGGCTTTAACGGCCAGGTGTCAGTGGCAGCTCCCTGGCTTCTACGGCCGGGGGTGCGAGTGCGCCTCAGCAGATTTTCATGCTTGGCACATAGAAGCAGTGGGGGGGTGGTGTTCGCTGGTCACGTTAAAGTAGTTGTTAATTGTTATGCTAATGTTATTGCTATTGTTATTTATTGATGGTTACTTATATTGTTGGGCTGCGGCCATTATTATCCACCATTAAACTATTATCGAAAAAGAGTTGCGTGAGCATGCAATTAATGGGTAAGGGTGTGACCGGGGGGGACGACACAGCCTTTCCACTGCCACATTGTGATTTTTAGTAGTTGGTTACAGATGCCCTCTAAAGCAGCAATGGGAATGGCAGGGATTTTACAGTGGAGTAACCGAGAAACCCACCTGCCCAAGAGATTACAGACTCAATGCCTCCGTTGCTGTCTTGAAAGAAGACGGCCCTGCTCCTCCCCCCCCCCCCCCAACTCCCTTTCATGAAAATTTAAAAGCGCTCTGACTCACTTTCCTGCCTCCCATTTGTATTGATGTCTTCTTCCAGGCTTTCTTAGCAGGAATTTAACACAATACCTTCCCCTTCCCCCCACACCCCCTTCTTATATTTTCAGACAGAAGGACCTACGGTGATTTCCTTATTAAATATTTTGTTAGAAGCCAGTACTACAAATACCAGCATGCACTGGGCTGTAAATTCAAAACTAGGACTTGTTCAAAAGTCTCCCTTCTTGAACTGGGTCATTTGGCAGCTGTGGGATTACCACCTGACTGACTGACTCCAGTTCTGGGCTTGCCCGCATTGCATCTATGGACTTGTAGTTCTCTTTAGAAAAGGCGGGATCAGAAGTCCATAGATGTCATGGGACAAAACCAGAATGGGGTCCATCTATCAGGATGGGCCCGGGTCAGGTAGCAACCTTACCTTCAATCCATGTCTCTGACGCTGTCATTGCATTAGAAAGTGATGCCATTTTATAGGCCTAACTTAATATATTTATGACTAGCCTTTAAGAGCTCTGCTCCCTGACCTGAACACAGAACAATACCCAATTTACAAAGACATCTGGAAAGCAAAATTAGAATCCCTTTGATGTTCTCAGTCTGTATAAGCCTCTGCCCCCTTATGCATTAGGATAGGGGTTGTCAGAAATCCAGGAGTGGCCCAAATCTTCCTTGAACAGGATATCCTTGCAGCCTTAGCTGGAGGTAGGTTTGGATGTAGAGTGATGCATGGCCCTTGTTGCTGGGAGCATTTAAAGGTCTTCGTTGTGTACAGTTCTGGCTAAAACCCTTTGCAGAGGGCACTCTGTTCTCGTTTGACTGGCAGTTCTCGGGGTTGACACAACTGTCATGACGTTTTTCCATTCAGGGATCAAACAAACAAAGATTTGTACATGGGGCGGGGGAGGGTGTGTGTGTGGGTGCAGGCTTTTAATGTAAAGTTCTGTCCTCCAAAGTCATGAGGGCCTTCCCCCATCTTCTCGCCATCACCTGGCTGTAGCTCTGGTACACCCAGGAGATGAAGGTTTTCGCTCCGTAGGAAATAGCGTTGGGTGGGGGATGTAGCTTGGCAGATTGTCGTGCTGATTGTGCTTGCCTTGTAAATGTCTGTTCCAGTTCTGGGCCCTGTTTCAGAGTGCTTGCTCCATCCACATCGCTCTTGTCATTGGAAGGGCTTTTTATGGGAAACCACTGATCTTGTTAAGTTACAGAGGAGACAGCCTTTATAACTGCTGGAATGGCTTCATTCTGTCTTATTAACTTACGGTCATGTATTTATGTTAATGAAATAAAGAAATATGAGGTTTCCAGACTTCTAAACTTCTTACAGCCTGATTTGCATAATGGACTTGTGCTTCTGCCTTTAAATTAAAACGCTGGAAAATACAGAGGCTCTCTCCTACTGTTTGATGTGATGGAAAGAAAGAATCCATCGGCCTGGCCAGCAGTGTCAGGTTTCCGCTGATGAAATGCAGTTTGTCAAGCGCTGAACAAGAAACGATCAAATTAGGATCTGTTCCAATATTGTCAAAAGAGAAACGGGTAAAAGTTGCAAATCAATAACGTTCCACATCGCTGTACGTTATAAATACATCATGGTTACCGCAAATGTTTTAAACATTTTCTGGCTTGAGGAAGTAGAAAAGGATTTTTCTTCCAGAAAATATATATTCTTCGGAATTGCCATGAAGTCCGATGCGGCTGTCTGTTTTCTGGGAGCACTTTGAATGGATGCGTGGCAAGTGCCGATACATTGTCCTCGTGTTTAGCATTTGAATGCATGCGGTTGGGCTACAATTTCCCTACGCTCATGGGAGCAGCCATGTTTAGAAGCCAGAACACCACCAATCCAAATGTGGCAGATTAATCTCACAAGAGGAAGGCTGCTAATAATCAACACTGTCCATCCAGGCTAACCTTAACGAGTAGCTCAGGGTGCCTGCACAATCTTCATCGTTTCATGGTTTCCTACGGCTTTTACTTCATCAACGTCTTGGACACTAAGCTAAGTACTTTGGGTTTTTATTTGCATAGTTAAAAAAAAGACAAAAGTAAGAGGTAAAGAGGATGGAAAGTTTATTTCGTGAGACTTTTTCAGAAACTGTGGTACCTGATTAGAAATCAGTGCTTTAAGGTAATGTTTAATGCATTTGTGCAATTTTATGGCACCAGATGGACGGTATTAATTATTAACACCTTTCCTCTTGTGAGCTTATGTTCAGAACGTGTCACAAATGATTTTTAGAGAAACACTTTGATCTGAGAGGTCCATATTGGCTTTATATCATGAGCTGTGCCATTTGGAACCGGTTCAGCTGCCTAAAAATCTCCCTAAGAATAAAACCTTACCTGAAGATAGTTACTACACTGCCGCATGAGGTCAGATTTTCTCATTAGACACAGCAAGCGTGT
This sequence comes from Rhinatrema bivittatum, assembly GCF_901001135.1. Lineage (NCBI taxonomy): Eukaryota > Metazoa > Chordata > Amphibia > Gymnophiona > Rhinatrematidae > Rhinatrema > Rhinatrema bivittatum. Next base: position 12,131,267 of record NC_042628.1, read on the forward strand.
GCTTGGAGGCGCCTGTGCTGAGCAGCGGGTTAAAAAAACGGGCAGGTAAGCTTAGTTTTAAAAGTATATACAAATCAACAATAATATTAAATAGCGATCTGGGGTAAGTTTGGGGAGGGCTCCATGTTTTGGCATCAGGTCAGAGTTATCCTCACACCCTCCCTCCCCCCGATGTAGTTCTCTTCCTCCTCCCAATCTCCAGTACTGCTGACCTGCATCTGCCCCCCCCCCCCCCCCCCCCCCTGCCAGCTTCAACCTTAAGGCCATGCAGGGATCCTGCAGTCTTATGGGACCCACTGGCAGCATGTGCTCAGATTTTGGATTGAAGATGGCAGAGAGGAGGCAGACACAGTTAAAAAAAAAAAAATTTAAAAAACTTCTGCTGTCCTCTTCCTGGGGAGAGGATCCATTTTTCTTTTACAGAAAGCATGAAGGTCAGTTGTAGGCAGATGTCTGTATGGGCAGGGCTGGCCTTTGGGGTGTGCAAACGGTGTGGCTGCACAGGGCGCCAGGCACTAGAGGTTTGCCAGCACCTCCTCCTGATGTAGCTGCGGCTCCTCTTCTGGTAGGGCCCATGGGATGAAGAAGAGTTGCTGCTGAGCGCTGCCCATGGCGGCCAAAATACTGCTACTGCCACTCTTGCCAGCATGCTAGCAGCACTGGGAGTTCAGTGCCTCTAAATTCTGCTCCTTGCTGCTGGCGCCTCTCTCTCCTGTGCGGAACACTGTTGGACCACATGGGAGAGAGAGCAGCCACAGGAAGCAGGCATTTAAAAATGCTGGGACCCCCCAGTGCTGATCTCCTCTCACTGGGGCCAGGGCAGGAAAGGAAGGATGGAAGGAGGGGCATGGGCAGCTGATAAGAGTGAGGAGGGAAGTATGGAAGGTGTTGGAGGGAAGGATGGAAGAAGAGGGTGGGGCAGGGATGGATGGAGAGGGATAGGGACAGAAGATATGCAAAAGGAGGGGAGGATGGAAGGTAAGAGCAAGGCTATAGGCAGTAGTGTTTTCACCGGGGAGGATTACCAGTTTAGAATTGGCCCTCTGTCTAGGATAAGACGGAGGATGCTGAAGATCCTGCGCCGAGGGACACGCGAAACGTAAATCTGACCCTTCTGCCATTTCTAAATTTGAAACTTTACACGTGCTGGTTTTTCTGCCGATTTCCCTAAGTTATCAGATCCATTTTAAATAGAATGAATCTGCTGCCACCTAGAGGTGGGGCCAGTCGTGTGCCTTAACTTAGTTCCCTTATCCAAGGGCATCAAAGAAAAAGTCTAAACAAGAAATTAAAGCAAACCGGTTAGGACGTCCACAGTAAATCATAATGAGGCCTTCTGATTTGGTGTTTTAGCCAATAAACACTGATAAAGCACCCCCGATGCAAAAAAAAAAAGCAGCCATTTTTTTGGATAGACACTAGAAAAACACCACTTCCACCTCTTTCACCTCTCCCCAGAGAGGTAGCCTTAGCATCTCAGTTGGTAACTTAAGGCCCAGTGGAAAAGTGCACCTTCACCACGTGCGTAGACATGACACTCTTACTTCTATAATCTCTACACAGACACAAATGTGACCTTGGTCTCAAAATTGAGACACCAGGCCCGAAAACACCCAGAACATACCAAGCTGCTATACATCTGCTACACGCTAGCAGAATACCTCACCTTGGTCACACATGCAGAACACAGTCCAACCCTCACCAAAAAACGGAATAAAGAGACCATAAAGTATAAATAGAAACAAGCAGACAAAAACTGAGCTGGAAACCGCAACAAGCCAGACTCTGTATGCAGTGCAACAATGGAAAAGCAGAACTATTGCCATCCCTCATAAAACATCAAATACATTCACACACACGTTCTGTTTCGCACATGCTCGTCTCACAAATCAAGAGCTAGAAGACTCATGCTCAATCTCACACACACACAATCCCTCTCACACATGTTCAGTCACATACACAAGCTCTCTCACATGCTTTCTTCCTCACACTTTCTCACTCATCCATTATCTCTCTTACAAATGTTCAGCCACACTCACATTGTCTCTCTCACATAAGTTCATTCACAAACATATATGCTTTTTCTCTCATGTACTCCCCCTCTTAGCAGAAGAGGGAGCAGCAGTCACCCCCTTCAGCTGACGGATGACGTCTTTGGGCCACAGACAATGCTGCTGTGCTTAGGCTCCTCCTTTCGGCCTGCTCAGCTGACGCAATTCCACCTCCTGAACACTGAAGAAACCAGGCGAGGTTCCGCAGAGCCCAGGATGATGGCCCCCAAGAATGCCCTTGAGGGGACGGGACAGCAGGAGCAGCGGGCTCTTCTCCCCCCCCCCCCCCCTCCTTGGGGGTGGCAGAGCTGTTCCATCTCTCAGGCTGCTTCAGGAGGAGGGGACGCTGCTCTTCTTCGGCCACACTGTGAGGGAACCGCAGATCCCCCATACAGTACGGCGCCTATGGCCAAAGCCACATCAGCCGTAGGCTAAGCCACGGCTGTGCCCCTCCCCTCGTCTGCCTCGGATCCTCCACTCTGTTTATGCCGATTCCTCAGCTGCACAAATGTATGAATTTAATTCAGCCAGAAGAGCTACTCAGCAAAATCACCTGCACTGCGAAAACACAGATAAACAACAGCTTTTTGTACCTTCAAAGAACCCCCCTACAGAGCTTCAAAATAAACACCTAAATTTACAACTCATAAACACCTAAAAATAGAAGCCCTCATCCTGCGGAAGAAAAGGGGCAGGCCTGGGAAAAACAAACAAAGTCCGCCAACCCCAGCAGGCCAGGAGCAAAAGCAGGGCCGATTCGGATGGGGGCAAGATGGGGAAAAGGAAACCAACGTTTTCTTTCGCTTTAAATGTTACTAGGACAGTGGCAGTGGCTTTGTTGTGATGGAAACCAGCCCCCAGCCCTGATCAAAATCAGAGGTCAGCAAGCACAAAATTAAGATCAAAGCTGGCTAAACATCTCAAAATGGTTTACAGTAAGGGGAATTGATTAAAAATAGCTGCATTTTTTTCCCCCGGGTATGACGTTCTGCCAGCAGAATGTGGGACTGGGTCAAAATACAGATTATCTCGAGGAATTCAGCTGGGGGAAGACGAGTGTGTGGATGGGGGGAGGTGGGAGAAGAGGAGAAGGGAGTTGATGGAAGAGTAAGAGAGCAAGGCGTAGGCCTAGTCGCATGAATGCCCCTCGGTCTATCTCCAAGTTCTGAACTCTTATCCGGACGATTACCGGTTTGCAGCTTTGGGCTGCCCAGGTAGCCTGTGTGTGTTGAAATGATATCAGATGGTGCAAACTGCTGCATAACCAGAACAGTTTCCAAACGGGACCTCTGGAGCTGATGTGTGCTTTCACCCTCCTCCCCCCAGCATGCTCTGCTCTTTTGTAGCCAAATGCAAAATAATGCAAACATCTTCCATATGCTGCATTTCAGAAGGTGATAGGGCTAATAACTGCCCCCCAAAACCTCAAACTGATTCCTATTCCAGCCATCCTCTGTGCTCAGCGGACTCGAACAATAGGGCGGTAACGTTTATTAAAAAAAAATCATTCTCGCTCTGAACTGAGAGCACAGAGTGTGCTTATGAAAAACCATTTCCTTCCCTGCAAGCTGACAATGAGTTTCCCCATAATTGTTTCTTTCTTTCTGGTGTTTTCTTTCTTGGGTGGCTTTTTTTCTTTTTGTTTAATTATGGTATGGGGCTGGGTCATCAAACAAAATAACGAGTGACTAATTGTCCCAAAGTACCATACAACAAACAAATCATAGAGGCAGCATACATGGATTCACCCAAGGGAAGTCTTGCCTCAGCAGTCTGCTACATTTTTTTGAAGCGGTTAATAAGCACGTGGATAATGGGGAGCCGGGGAACGTAGTGTATTTGAATTTTCAGAAGGCGTTTGACAAAATCCCCCATGAGAGACTCCTGAGAAAATTAAAAAGTCATGAAATAGGAGGCAATGTCCTTTTGTAGACTGAAAACTGGTTATAAGACAGAGAGAGTAGGATTAAATGGTCAGTTTTCACAGTGGAAAAGGGTAAACAGTAGAGTGCCTCTGGGTTGCTTCTTTTTAATACATTTATAAATGATCTGGAAACTGGAACAGTGAGTGAGGTGATCAGATTTGCAGAGACACAAAATTACTCCAAGTTGTTAAATCATAAATCATGATTTGTGAAAGGAGCATGTGTGAAAAACTGCAGGAGGACCTTGCAAGACTGGAAGACTGGGAATCCAAATGGCAGAAGAAATGTAAGATGGACAAGTGCAAAATGAAGCACATGGGGAAAAGTAGCCCACACTGTAGTTACAAGATGTTAGGTTCCAGATTAGGAGTTAGTGCCCTGGAAAAGGACCTGAGTGTTATAGTGGACTTGAAATTCTCAATGCAGTGTGCTGGGGGTCCATAAAGCAAATGGAAAGTTAGGAATTATTAGGAAAGGAATGGAGAATAAAATGGAGTATGTCGTAATTCCTCTCTATCATTCTATGGTGAGGGCACCCCTGGAGTACTGTGAGGAAAGGAATGGAGAATAAAATGGAGTATGTCGTAATTCCTCTCTATCATTCTATGGTGAGGGCACCCCTTGAGTACTGTGAGGAAAGGAATGGAGAATAAAATGGAGTATGTCGTAATTCCTCTCTATCATTCTGTGGTGAGGGCACCCCTGGAGTACTGTGAGGAAAGGAATGGAGAATAAAATGGAGTATGTCGTAATTCCTCTCTATCATTCTATGGTGAGGGCACCCCTTGAGTACTGTGAGGAAAGGAATGGAGAATAAAATGGAGTATGTCGTAATTCCTCTCTATCATTCTATGGTGAGGGCACCCCTGGAGTACTGTGAGGAAAGGAATGGAGAATAAAATGGAGTATGTCGTAATTCCTCTCTATCATTCTGTGGTGAGGGCACCCCTGGAGTACTGTGAGGAAAGGAATGGAGAATAAAATGGAGTATGTCGTAATTCCTCTCTATCATTCTATGGTGAGGGCACCCCTGGAGTACTGTGAGGAAAGGAATGGAGAATAAAATGGAGTATGTCGTAATTCCTCTCTATCATTCTGTGGTGAGGGCACCCCTGGAGTACTGTGAGGAAAGGAATGGAGAATAAAATGGAGTATGTCGTAATTCCTCTCTATCATTCTATGGTGAGGGCACCCCTGGAGTACTGTGAGGAAAGGAATGGAGAATAAAATGGAGTATGTCGTAATTCCTCTCTATCATTCTGTGGTGAGGGCACCCCTGGAGTACTGTGTGCAGCTCTGGTTGCCGCATCTCAAAAAAGATATAGCTGCATTGGAAAAGATCTCCATTACAGAGACCAAAAACGATAAAGGGGAATGGAAAGGCTAAAGAGTTTATGTTCGGCATGGAGAAGAGATGGCTGAGAGGAGATATGATAGAGTCTAGAAAATCATGAATGGAATAGAACACAAATATATATCGGTTATTTACTCTTTCAAAAAATGCAAACACCAGGGGACACTCTATGAAGTTAGTAAGCAGCATATTTTAAAAAATTGGAGAAAATTCTTTGTCACTCAACACACAATTAAACTCTGGAATTCATTGCCAGAGGATGTGGTTAAGCAAGTTAGCATAGCTGGGTTTAAAAAGGGTTTGGACAAGTTTCTGGAGAAGTCGATAAACTGTTTTCAACCAAGTAGACTTATGGATAAGCCACTGCTTATCACTGCACAATAGCAGCTTGGGATCTATTTAATGTTTGGGATCTTGCCAGGTACTTGTGACTTGGATTGGCCACTGTTGGGAGACAGGATGCTGGGCTTGATGGACCCTTGGTCTGACCCAGTATGGCATGTTCTTATGAACATCTATTAATGGTAAATGGCAACAACCTAATATTGATGCTGGCCTTGGCACCAGAGGGGCTGAATGCAGAAGAAGACTTTTCAGTTTTTTTGTAAGTTGTGATTGGGGTATATTATATGCTCCTCCTTACTGTTTTTTCAGGAATGTCTTGAATTTGACATCATCACATACTGGCGCTCCCTCCACAGGCCCCATTCTACAGATGGAGAAGTCAGAGGAAGAGCAGGTTTTATCAGATACGTTCCCCCCCCCCAAAGCAGTTTTCCCTATAAAATATCATCTGAGGCTGTGTTTTTTTGATGTGAAATATCTCTAGAAGAGTCGGGTGCCTTAAAACATATCTGAAAGGTTTGTTTTTTTCACTTCAAATTGCACTTTAGAAGAGGAGGTTTTTGGCACAGGGTGAATGATCGAGAAGAGGTTTACATTGAGTGGCTCGCTGACGCCTTATCATCAATATTAGGCTCTTGCCATTTATTATTATTAGGTGTTCCTATACGTTCTCGATGATTTGTTTGTTGCTATGGAGTTGGGTCAGCCATGCTAGATATTAAGGAAACTACAGGAACTTTATATATAAATAAATAAATATAAATATATATATGTTTATGTTTTCAGTTCTGAGATGCAAGTTTCTTTCCACTTGCATTGCAGCATGAACTACTGGTGCTTACCAGAGTAATCAGTACAGCTGCTTCATTCTAATTCTACACTTCATCTGCCTAGGGCTTCTATTTTTAGGTATTTATTAGGGATGAGTATTCATTTTGATCTGAATGAAAAAAAAAGCAATGAATGAGCTGACGTTCGGTTTAGAACAACCAAACAGAATTGGTGCAGTCCCTGAAAAAAATCCGAATCCTTTTAGATTCATTTAGGTTGGTCCGCTTAAAGTCTATGGGAGAAGTTAAAGTCGTGCATTTTTTTGAACTTGAAGCCAGATAGGGTGGCGCTAGTTATTGGCCGAATTTTAAGAGGCCCACGTACGCAAATACTGGGCGTTAGGCGCATGGCCGGGCCCAGTGCGCGCTGAGCGCATTTTCTAAAGGGCCTAGCCACGCATGTAACCCCCCCAATACGCGCAGAAGTACAAGGCGTAAAGAAAGGGGCGGGCCAGCGCCATTAGATGCTGTTCTGGGGAAGCACGTGCAGGCACCCGGCCATCACGCAGAGTCTACTTCTGCTCTGAAGGAGCAGTAAGGTAAAAAATAAAAAAATATATCTAATAGTTAGGTAGGGGTTAGGGAGCAGAGGAGAGGGGAAAAGGTAAGAAGGTTAGGTAGGGACTGGCCACTGTTGGAAACAGGATACTGGGCCTGATGGACCCTTGGGTCTGACCCAGTATGGCATATCTTATGTTCCCTCCCAGTCTGCTCTTTAACTGGAGCAGACTGGGAGGGAAATGGGGAAAGATTACTTGCATCGCCATGCATTGCTTTTTAAAATCCCCCCTCCCCCGTGCACGCCAGTCCCAACCCGCCCGTTCATGTGCGCAGGAATTGTATTTTATAACCTGCGCGCATGTTATAAAATAGCTGCACACATGGATGCCCAGGCGGAGTTTTTAAAATCTACCCTTATGTTATTTTAGTGCTTAGTAGCACTTTCTGTAAATTATGGTTTAACTGAAAGCAGTTTACAAAATAATCAGTACATAAAAATATAATAAAATACAATAATACATCAATAATCTAAAAGTACACAAATACAATTATCAAAACACATTCATAGTTGAGGATGGTACCAATAAAGAGAGAGACTAACCATGTTTCAGCACTTTTTTAACCAGCCTATCCCATTGGCAGCTGCATATCATGACCATTTTTTTTTTTTTAGGAGAAAGTGAAACTAAGAGCACTTTGAGCAGTCACCATTTTGTTCAGTCATTCCTCTATTGGATCTCATAGAGAGAAGGCAGAGATTATGAAGCTCCTTGTTTCAGAATAAAAAAGAAAAAAAGATCTGGCTAACTTATCCAACAGCGTGAGTGTGCCGCTGAACATACCTGGCTATTTTAAAATGAGCATGCATCCATGTGCGTGCAGTTCCCAGCAAGCACACACGGATGCGATCATTTTATAACATGCACGTGCATGTTATAAAATATGACGTCTGCGCACACAAGTGCACTGGATTTTAGCATCCGCGCGTGCATGTGCAGGTGGCCCATGACTCTCGCGCACAGGGGGGTATTTTCCAGTTACATGTGGCGACGCGATCATCCTTTTTCCCAGTTCCATCCCAGTCCGCTGCAATTAAGGAGTGGACTGGGAGGAAACTTACCTAACCCTACCCTTCCTCCCTTTTCCCCTCTCCTCCCCAATCCCTAACCCCTATCTAACTAACCCCTTTTTTTTTGTTGCAATACTTACTGCTCCTCGGGAGCAGAAGTAAACTCCACATGCCGGCTGGCTGCTGGCACATGCTTCCCCGGGTCAGCAGCTAATGGTGCTGTCCCGGCCTGCCCCCGCCCAGAACACACCTCCCAGCCTGCCCCTTTTGTAGGGCCCAGCATTTCTGTGCGTAACGAGGGTTACGCGCGTGGCCGTGCCTGTTTTAAAATGCGTTCGGCGTGCGCAAGGCCCGGCACTTCAGTGAGTAACTCCCGGTTTTTTACGCGTGCGGCCCTTTTAAAATTGGACGTTAAGTTTTTCTGGACAACTTTAGGAATGCTTTCCAGCTGTCCCAAAGTTATGTAGCTATGTTAGCCAGATAACGCTGAAAATGGTTTATTTTGCTAGCTTAGCCAGGTACCCAGCCTAGCTGCAGAATTCCCCTGCCCTGTCCCAGTGTTATCTAACTTTCTGGCTGGATGAAAAGTTTGCCGACTAACAGGCCGATGCAATATGGGCGCGCCTGACCGAGCGCCCGCTTCCGCAACGCACACCCATCCACCTCTCCAGGGAGCGTGATGCGGTATGCTAATGAGCTGCTGTGTTAAAAACTAGCGCCTCCTCGGCATTGGGCGCCCAGGAGAATTGGCTGTCAGTGCGGGTTAGGAAAACGGATGCTCAATTTTACGAGCGTCCATTTTCCTAATCCGTGCACTGCCATGGGTTAGGAAAATGGACGCTCATCAATTGAGCGTCTGTTTTTCAAACCTGACCGCCATCAAGTCTTTTTTTTTTTCATGATGCTGCTTTCTGTGATTCCTCCAATTTAATATTGCGACGATATTAAGTCGGAGGAACCACAGACAAGCAGTATTTTCTGCTTTTCTGTTCAGCTTTTGAGACTCCTCAAGACTTAATGCAAGCTCCGGAGCTGGCGATAATGTTTGAGGGTTAAAATGTGCCTGTCGCACACACGGTTATTTTTTTACATCGGGGGTACTAGCTAATAGCCTCATCAACACGGCATTTAGATGTGTTGAGCGCAATTAGCTACGAGTTGGTTTGGATGCGCTGATCCCCTTATAGCGGGTTAACCTGTGTGCTAGCCTGAGCACACGGTGTTTCGTCAGTCTTGCTAGTCTGGGGTAGTCAAATCTGTCGAATTTTTAAATCCTGGCGTTTGTCCAGATAAGTGCCAATGGTGTTGTTTATTCTAATAACATGAAAGAGAATTATTGAAAATTATTATGCATAGAAGAGCATTGTTATAATATGATGCGGGGTGCTGATATTTTTAAGTGGGATGCAGTATAATTGGTATGACTGAAGTATGAATGGTTTTTAATAGGGGTGAAGGTCTAATAGCATGTGCAATATATTTATAAGGAATTTAATAAAAGCATTTTCATTGGAAAATGTATTTGAAAATAGTAAAAAATTTTATTGGGTTGTGCAATATATCTTTCGTGTTAGTATGCATATATATATATATATATATATATATATATATGTATATACATATATACATGCATATATACACACACGCATATACATATTTAATCAAAGAATCAGATGTATTTACATAGTTTGGGTATCCTGAAAGCCAGACCTGGCTGTGGCGTTCGAGGGCTGGAGTTCACCATCACTGCTCTAGGAGAAGGTCAAAGCTAAGTCTGACTTGCAAGCTTGAACTGCTGCAGGATGAAAGGGTATGGAGGGAGAATTTTCTCCTTACCCTACAACAAAGCATTCCCTTCCGACTGGGCTGGATGAGGGGACGCCGTGGAACAGATCAGCACAGAACTTACGGATTCACGGAGAACGAATAGAACTGGATGAGCACGTGGATCATATTCCCTGTCATTTCAGCACCCACTTTGAACTGTGATTGTGCAAGGGAGAAAAGCATCCCTAGGGGAGCCTGCAGGCTGCGAGAAACTCAGAAAGGCTAATAGATGCACTTCACTAGCAAGCAAAGGCTCACACGTGCCTGCATACGCACAAAGAACCGAAAATAACAGATTCTGTTGTGCGAGAGCAGTAATCCTTTTGCTTTGTGAATTATGGTGCCATTCGCATGTAATACACGAATGCCAGCCCCCCTCCCCACTCATCCCGAGCCGTTTTAAATAACAGGCAGTGCGATTGCCCACGGGAAAGCATTCTCGCAGGCCTTCCTCTCACACACAGCACCAGCATAAATCAGAAGATAAATTGCTCTCTCCTCTCTTTTTTTTTTTTTTTTAATGCGATGGCGAGCGGCCTCACACTGCGAACGTGTGGTGGTTTTCTGATGAAGTTAGGTGGTGATGAAATGTGGTTCTCTCTTTGCAGTGGGGAGTTTTATCCCTCATTATTCGGATCCCTGCGAAAGATACTGTTATCAGAGCGCTGGAGGAGGCCCAGCCGTTCATAGTGCGCTGGGAGAAACCTCTGGTTCTCTAATTTTCCGGCCTGTGTTTCATTCTGAGAAGGCTGGGCAGAGCCAGATTACGAATTCAAAGTCGCACTCGTGTCAGTGGATGAATGGGACGGGACAGGGTGGCCAGATGGATCCATGGGCCTCGGGGACACGTGGATTTACTTACCTGTCTTTTCATGTTGCCATCTCATGCTAGGTGGAGAGACGCAACCCTCTGTTTTAGCGTGGGGAGATCCAGGACTGTCGCAGAACACATTTTGGAGACTACGTGGCCACAGAGGGACAAGTCGCAACGTACGAATCAACAGATGTTTGTCTCAGCCGGTCCGGTCCCCCCTGATGAGCTGGGCCATCTGGTTAAGCCAGGAGAGTAGGGACGTGATGCATCAAAGGAAGTGCAAGTGATGAATCCTGCCTGGAGGACATTTTGGAGTGGGGGATTCTAGGCTAAGTTTTCACTGGGTAGGACTCCAAGAAACACAGAGATATTATTAATGTCACAGCTAATGGAGCTCATTTTATGCATAAAGATTTTAAGTCAAAGCTTTGATGTTAATTAAAGACTAAACCACTTAATAGCCTGTTGCTTATCCACAAGGCCTTTATTTTTTAAATTAAGGTGAAAACCCCTGGATTATGGTATATATTGCACAAACGGGGGAAAAAAAGAAGCAACATTCTTACATTCACAGTAGCTTGCAGCAGAACTACCTTAGGATGCAGGTGATATTGGCAGCATGTCAAGAACTGGAGGACTGGGGGAGGGAATCCGTAACCTCTGACCTCCTTTTAGTTCATTATACGTTATCTTATCAGAGCAAGCTCTACAAATTAGACAATTTTCTTAGCATCCTCTATAAGGCTTCAGCACATCCCTAGGTATATTTCTGTCACAGGGACATGTGTAGGAAGAGGAGGCTGCTGGTTTGTGACTATAGGGAAGATGCCTCATAAACCTGGCTGGTGAGGGAGCGTATAGGCGTCTCCCTTAATGGGCGGGGGGCTCGGATATCCCGCCCGGGCTCTCCAAGGTATCCTGGGGGGGGGGGGGGGAGTCCAACACCTGAGCATAAAACCTGAGGGCCGAGGCAGGGTAGACAGGCCCGCCCCCCCCGGGGAGCTGGCGGAGTCCCAGCGTACCCACCGAGGCCTTACCCGTAAGCTCGGTAAACTGCTTGCTCTTAAAGCCTACGAAGCTGTCTCGAGTTCAAGGAGGTCTGCTCTTTTGTCTGCAGCCACTTGAGCGTCCGTCAAGATCACTGTGAGTGAAGAGCATTTTAAGCACAGCCAGAGCCCCCGCGCTGTGGTTTTTCCTCTGGCTGTGTCCAAGCCACTGACCGCTCCAGTGCCACAGAGACCCAAGGGGTTTCAGTTCTAATTCTTCTCAAAATGTGTTTTGGTTTTTTTTTCTGGGCTTCACCGCCTCTTGTTTTATCTCTTCATAATGGAGACGCTTCGTTATACGCGGCGAATTCGGAAGCTTGGCTGCAGCACTCGGGGCCTCCGGGGATTTCCTGCTTTTCTTTCCCCCCCCCCTTCCCCCCCAACACACGTGATGTCACATAAAGTAGCGGGGGGGGGGGGCGTTTGCGTGCTAAGTTAATTCGCGGTACTGCAGGAGCCCCTCTCTGAGGGAGTAAGGGCTGCCTAACGTGTACTCTCCATTCTGGCCCACCTTAAGGATCGTGTCCTGAACAGGCTTTCGATGTATTTCAACCATGAAGCCTCCTCAGTTAGTAGAGGAAAAGAGGCAATGGGATTTAAGATAAAATAAAAGGAATAATAGTTTTTGGTTTGGTTTATTTGATCTTAATTTTGGTCTAATACAACACCAACTAATTATGGCGCCGGCTTTTCACAGGAACTTGCTAGTGTGTGTTTTTTAAGTGGTGATATCTTTCAAATGATCAAAAAAAAAAAAAAAAGCATTTGTAATAAATACATAGGTTTTCCAGCCCTCACAGGCCCCTTCTTCACCAGAAACATTTCATTTTATTACAGGATATATATTCCGCCTTCCATAGCAAATAACCATTCAAAGCAAAGACTGCAATAAAAGAAAAATAATACCTTAAATAATGCATCATATTAAACCCAATAATATTAAAAAAACAAACACCCCCCCCCCGCCACACACACAACCCCAATCTCACTATACTGAGGCTTCATAGCATTTGTGACTTTAAATTTGCTTCTGTGCACGACATTACAAGTGGCACCGATATGCTTTATAAAAGGCGAAACCTCCAATATAAGGATCTCATTAATGCCCTCTTAGGAATGAGGTTCCAAGCAGTGGCAGGGAGGGTGTAATTCCCTCATTTGTTTGTTTGGAGTTTTGGGTTTTCTTTTCTTTGTTTCTTAAACTTATTTTCCAATCACGTTTCCTGCTTTAAGAGTGCAGTGGCGTTATAGACGCTGAACCTCAGCGACCTGTTTCTTTAAATAGCTTCAAAACTAAATTCATTTGGCATCCTGCCCTGACCAGTCACATGGATGATGCGCCTGGCAAAGGGGGACCTAGGTATTTCAGCCATCGTCGAGCTGGGCAGAGAGCCCGTCGTCAGTCCAGTAAATCAACCGAGCGAAAAGGAATCTATAAATCGTGACTGAGGCAGCTCCTCTCCCAAGGAAAAGAAATATGCATATGTAACACACAAAGCACGCATCCTATGGAAATCAGAAGTAGGAACAGAAGCTACCACTGCATCACTGTGTCCTCTAAGTACCCAACAGAGGCAGCGGGGAGGAAACTCAACACCGCATTAGGCAGACGCCTTGTGCCAATCTGGATTCAGCTTTCAATCCTAGTGGTTGAGGGGCCTGCAACCCGTTGTGTTTCTTGCTGGGTTTGTCTAATAGTTGACCTGTTTTCAGATCTTCCAGAGTGCTGCCAGAACTGTCGGTAAGTAAAACCACATTGACAGTCACTCCCCGGAAATGTGCATCATCACTTCATTGTTAATTGGAAAAAACAAAAGTTAGACGCCGATTTAAAAGCCCAGCCCATGAGGTGGTAAGACGGCAGACAAATACTGCACAGACCCTGGATGAGCCAAACATTCCTGCATTCACGTTTAACAAACGTTGCCAGAACTTTGTGAGAGAATCTCGGTTGTCATGTCTTCCATCTGGGCCTTTTTATTTTTTTCAAGCCTATTTGTTTTTGTTGATCTCTCTCTCTCTCTCCCCTTCCCCCCTCCTCCATTTACATGGAGGCTGAAGAGGTTAGGGCTGTTCAGCTTGGAGAAGAGACGGCTGAGGGGGGATATGATAGAGGTCTTTAAGATCATGAGAGGTCTTGAACGAGTAGATGTGACTCGGTTATTTACACTTTCGAATAATAGAAGGTCTAGGGGGCATTCCATGAAGTTAGCAAGTAACACATTTAAGATTAATCGGAGAAAATTATTTTTCACTCAGTGCACAATAAAGCTCTGGAATTTGTTGCCAGAGGAGGTGGTTAGTGCAGTTAGTGTAGCTGGGTTCAAAAAAGGTTTGGATAAGTTCTTGGAGGAGAAGTCCATTAAAGGCTATTAATCAAGTTTACTTAGGGAATAGCCACTGCTATTAATTGCATCAGTAGCATGGGATCTTCTTAGTGTTTGGATAATTGCCAGGTTCTTGTGGCCTGGTTTGGCCTCTGTTGGAAACAGGATGCTGGGCTTGATGGACCCTTGGTCTGACCCAGCATGGCAATTTATTATGTTCTTATGAGATGTGGCGACCAGAATTGTACACAGTACTCAAGGTGCGGTCTCACCATGGAGCGATACGGAGGCATTATGACATCCACAGTTTTATTCGCCATTCCCTTCCTAATAATTCCTAACATTGTTTGCTTTTTTTAACCGCCACAGCAGCACACACATCAGGTGGGAGAAATGTTCCAAAGATGAGATTGTATGTGTGGGGGGGGGAGGAAGGTTTGAGAAATGAGTAGGCAGGTTTAGTACTGGGACATATGAAGGGTAGTGGGAGACACAGAGGAGAAGCAGCAAGAGAAATTAGGGAAGGGTGGAATCGTGAATGGATTTCTAGGCAAGGACAAGGAGTCTGAAAACTGCATGATCCTTGCAGAGGGAGTTAGAGAGTAGCTGCCTGGCTGCTTTGCTTCTCTCTGTTATTTCTCTGTAGATTAGGTATTTCTGAGAAGGTGGAATAGAATAAATGTTACCATGTCTTGGACAGAAGCATTTTATGAAGTGGTATGCAGAGTAGACGCTAATTATTTGCCTATTTCTCATGTGAGATCTTATGACCAATAAATTGTTAATTCTCTGCTGCCTTCTGTGCTCTCGCTGCTTGAGCAGAAAGCAAAATTATTAGCAGGGTGTATGAGATTTCCTTTGATTTTAAAGCAATAGACCATCTTCGTTTACATTTTTGGGTTCTTCAAATAAAATCATCCTTATTGCATGTATCATAAAGGCATTCTAACCAGGGGTATAGTCAGAACTGAAATTTGTTTTTGAGGGGTCCAAGGTTAACATGGGTGGCTGCCCTGCTCCCTCCTATGTGGGTCTTCACAGCAGTGGTTAAAAAACCCTTTCAATTTCTGGCAACACTATCTCCTGTCTCTTCACTTTCTCCCTGGCTTGTTTCTCACTCCCCCCCCCCCCCCTTTTGTGCTTAAGGTAACTATTGAGACTGCTGAAAAGTAATTATGTAAATAGGATTCCCTGAACTTTCCTGGGTCTGGGGGCAAACTTTTACACTTCTAGCTCAAGGGCACTGGTGTTGCCCATTCAAGTTAACCTTCTTAAAGGCGCAGGGGTTCCTGCACTGGCAACAATTCCAGTGCCTCCGGACACTAACTCCTGCACCTTTAAGGGGCAGGCTCAGATGGGACCTGATCTTGCTGCTAGGGGTGGGGTCAAAAGCGAGAGAGGCACAGCCCCCGAGGCCCAGCCACGCCTCTGGTCCTAACCCCAAGATTGCTTTTAGGGGGGGGGGGGCAATGTTTACTCTTCCGGACTAGGTGCAACGTCAGGGGGTACAAACCTGTTTTTCAAAGGGAAAGAACGTGCACACGCACCATGCACCCTCTTTCTGAAGGAAAACAGCAATGCATAGATTTGAATACACGGTCTATGTGCGCTGTTTTCCAGGAGCACAGTACGGTTTTACCTCCAACAGCAACATCGTTGGCCTACGCTACCAGCACTGCTGTCAGAGCAGGCCCGTCTGGACTGCGCTCCCGGCTGCGGTTTGGAAAGGTATGGGGGGAGTCCGGACCTGAGGATGAGGAAGGAAGCAAGAGAGGGCCTTGGTGAATTTTAAGCTTCCGATTGTCACACTTATTACCCATTCTTTAGTCCTAACTAATACAAATGACAAACGTTCCACTGGCAGCGAAAAAAATAGAATAAAACATATGTCCACTTGGATTCTGAATACGTCAAGGATTCTGTACAAATCCATTTTTTTTTTATTAGTACTAATGGGACCAAATGGTACGCATTGACCTCATGCATTCAATGTATTTTGCCAGTGGTTGAAGGATGAACGATTCCCTTTGTCAAAGTAGCAAGTGCCGAGATTCTGAGCCCCGTTTGCCTGCGTTGGAACGGTTCGGTACAAAATAGCTGCTGCTGCTGCTAACTAAGCCTTTCTACCCTTCTCCGCATAACATTTCTAGATGGCTGCTACTTCCTCTTGCCGCATCAATCTAAAACTGCAAGGCCAAGCAAGCTTGTAAGCTTCCCCCAACCAACACCATCAGCCCTACCCCCTCCATTCAGCATCCCTTTCATCCGATACTCTGCATTCTCAGCATCCGTCCCTCTGCATTTAGTCCATAAATTCTACGCCTCTCACAGAGTACATAAAAAATCAATCTAATTATACAGGGAACATTAATTATAGCTGAAAGACCATGGATTGATTTTAAGGAAAGCACTAGTCTCTACTTAGTCCCAAAGAGTAACTGAATCACCAATGCTCTGCCAAACCCTTAGGAGGAGGGTTCATCTACTTCATAAGGCTTCACTGTAGAAGTAATTTTATCTACAGTATATTGCCATTCATTAGTTTCCGGGGTGCAGCCGAGCACCCTTAAAGATAGTGAGACCTTCTAAATGTCTGTATAAGATGCACGCCACATATCTCCCAACTCATTCTCATCATTCATATTCTCACCATTTCCCCTTCTGCTGTTAAAGTTAGGACAATTGTCAGGGATGAATGAGGTTTGGGTGTGTGTGTGGGGGGGGTCTCTCAAGGGTCCTTGTAGCTCTTTGTGTGTTCTTTGGGAAGTTTTATTTGGAGCTGGGGCATTCTGGGCTGTTTTTACACAGATGATGACAGCTTGATGGTGGCTTCTCTGAACAGAGGCCTTGAGGGGATTTTGGACTGGTTACTGGACAGTTGTCTAGTTTTGAATGCAAAACAAAATAGAAATTCTCTTTATTAATGGAGGCCAGCCTGTTCCCACTCCGTTGGCTTTTCAAATTGATGAGACAGTAGTGGGATGTGCTGTGAAAGTAAAAGATCCATGGGTGCAGTGGATGCTTATTTTGATTTAGAAATGATTGTTTCAGCCTGGTTGAGATTAAGCATATTTTAAAGCTCAGACAAATGCAGAAGCTCCATTCCTTCTTTAAAAGGTCACCTTTACAAACAGGTGTCAAATTCTTTGCTTGATTATTGCATCTGCCTTTCGGTTAGGGCTTCCAGGGATGGCCACCCAGCAGTTACAAGTCGTTGAGAACATGGCGACATGGTGTGGCACAGTTGCTGGCTTCCGGGGGCGGCACGAGCTAGATTTAAGTTGTTGACTATGGCCTTTTGGGTTATGAGTGGAGAGGGCCCAGAGAATCTGAGATGGTATTTCCCAGGCCATGCGTTAAGATCCAGTCAGAGGGCCTTATTGCATGTGCCTCTGCTTTGTGAGATACAGAAGGTAGTTGGGTCTTTGATGTAGAATTCCTTACCTGCTAATATTAGAATGGAGATAAGTAACATGGCCTTTAGCGAATAAATTAAAAACATGTTGTTCCCAGGTACTAGATAAAGAAGGTTGAGAGCACCAGTTGTAGGGTTGTATTTGAGAGTCTGTGGGATATTTTGCATTGTATGGTGATGAGAATCGTATGCTTAGGTTTTAACATTTTGGGGATTTTAGATGATGAGTTGGGCTTGTGGGGTGGGGGATTAGTTTTTTTTTGAGATGGTGGGGGTGGGAGGGCTGTGTGTATAATTTTGGGGGTTTTATGTGATGTTGCACCTCATGTTGGGTAGTTTTGGAACCTGGTTTCATGGTATATGAATCACAAAACAAATACAAGATTATAGGCAAAACCAGCTTACTAACTAAATTATAAGGTGTGCCCCTTAGGACACACCTTATAATCTATAATCCAACTTCAGGAGAACCTTTTATGAACAATCCACAAGGAAACAAGTTTTTTTTTTTTCAATTTTTTTTATGCAAATAAAAATCCTGATGGAAACAAACATAAGACAAACTGGTCTCATAAATGTAATATCCATGCCCAAACACGACTGACATGACATGACGCTTCTTCAGGGGCTAATCAAATCAATCTTTTATACAACGAAACATGATGTGACTGTTGTCAATTTTCGGGGGACAACACCATATCTCGTAGCTTCAAAATGGATCCTTGTGGATTGTTCATAAAAGGTACTCCTGAAGGTGGAGGACTGAATAGTCTGGGTGACCCATTCATTAGAGGGCACACGGTTTGACTTGCTGATGCCTTACATTATAATTTAGTTAGGAAGTTGGCTTTGGCTATGTTCTTGTGGTATTTGTCTCATTTTTTTGTTTTGTTTTGTGATTTACATCATTTAGGGCATAACGATTCTTCTTTTTTGTATGATTCACGGTATATGAGCAATAATTGAAATGAAATGAAAAATGAACCTCTTAAAAAAAAAAAAAAAAAAAAAAAAGATTTTCTCTTGAAGTAAATGCAGTTCTTACATTTAGGGAGTCCAGATAAGGATTTAAAAGTGCAAAGATTTCTACAACAGGAAAATAGGAAAAGAACTTTAACAGAACTCAGTGAGAGCATGGAGTTCATACGGCAACCTCTGGTCTTCGAGTGCAATCAGCAGGTAGATTGGCAGGCTAGCCCGATTATGCAAATTAGCACGATTCTCAGATAAAGGCATGCAAATACCTCTCATGGATTTTCAATGTGGACATCCTGACAACCAGGTCAGATCATCCTGATTAGGATAGAGATAAAGAGCAAAATATGAGGAACCTGGCTGAAGTAATTAGGGATCTCTGATACTAGGAAAGATGGACAAGTTGTCCTCGTTAACAATAGAACTAATCTATTATGCTTTAAAATGACATTTTCTAAATGGAAAACCATTATCTCATCCTTGCTAATGAACCAGAGGGGGGGAAGGTTGGTTTATTGTAGATGTAACTCCTTTTCCTTGGTACTTCAGGAGAAATTCATATGTGATCATAATGAATTATTCCTTATTAGAATTGTAGCATCGTGAGCCTCCATTTGTAACTACCTGAGGGGAGAGTAGTAGACTAGGGGTGCTACCTCGCTCTGTGTTGTAAGGAACAGGCTAATAAGATCCTGGTTTTATCCCATTGCATATACAGTCTTGTTTTGAGTATCCCATTGGTATATCTAATAAAATCGGAACTACATGTCCCTGCATGGACTGGATTAGCCTATTCCTTCTGACATAGAGCCAGGTGGCAACCTTTCACTAAATGCAGTGTACTTGGATTTCATTAAGGGCCCTAAAATGAGTGACTGGGTTAGAAAATGATAGCGTGGAAGGTGACAAAGGGTAGTGGTAAATGGAGTTCACTCTGAGGAGGGGATGGGGGTTACCAGTGGTGTGCCACAGGGAGTCAGTCCTCAGTCCAGTTCCGTTTAACATTTTCATAAGTGATATTGTGACCAAAATATGCAAGAGGGTAGATTTTGGAGTGTATTTTGGGATATGATAAACTGGATTAAAAATGGAAATAAATACATTTAAATAAACAAACTGCCTTCTTTTCAGTCTATCATAGTTAGCACTGCTGAAGGCGACAAGAACACAATGATGCGACTGCACTAAAAATGGCATTTTCAAGTGCTTTTATAAATGAGACTTTTTATTATAGAATCCAAGTGACCCGGAGAAAAATCTTTTTTCAGTATACTGGTCGTGATGTCTCTCTTTAGTCTAAGCAATGGGTTGAAACTAGGGCAACCAGCTGGCTTCATTTTTGAGAAGGTAATTTAGAAACAAGAAGCAAAACGTACTCACCCCCCCATTCAGAAGATACCTTAGTAGCCAAACAAGGGGAGGAAATACTGTTTAGAGGATCCAAGATGGCAGCGGGCGGTCAGCAGCCTGTACCTCAAACTCTGTTAGGTGTCTGAAATGTGCCCACCCACCTTTTGTTTTTTTAAGCCCTTTTCTCTGCCTTGTTGAAGAGGAAGGGAAAGGTGACGCCTTCAGCCTCCCATCAGGGGTCTACTGCGCTATTCGTCATCCACGGCTCAGGCGCTCTGTCCCGGGAAGTATCTGTGGTCGGGATAGTGGAGCTGCTAGCCTTATTGGATCTATGGTAAATCAACACTAGGGATATCTGAAAAAATGATATTCTCTAGAACATCCTAATCAATCTCCACATAGAGAAATCTAAATATTTTATAATTAATTGTGCAAAGAATTTTATTCACAAATATTGTAAACAATGACATCTATAAAATCAACACACCCATACTCGCATTCATTCTTTAAAAACCAACACACTATTGACACATGAAATTTTATACAAAGTTTCAAAAAAGGGCGAAACAAGGATCCGTTGTTGGACTGGAGATAATGGATTGGAGATGGTGAAGGAAACAAACAATTGAGCAAACAACAATCTTTCATGCTCATTTATTTTGAAGGACGCTTACAAGAATATTGTAGGGTGTACATGATTAATGTACCTCGTTAAAAGATTGGAAACTGAATGAAGAAAAGTATTTCTATCACATATGATAACTTATTTTTGATGCTGTTTTTGCACTTTTTTGAAACTTTGTATAAAATTTCATGTGTCAATAGTGTGTTGGTTTTTAAAGAATGAATGCGAGTATGGGTGTGTTGATTTTATAGATGTCATTGTTTACAATATTTGTGAATAAAATTCTTTGCACAATTAATTATAAAATATTTAGATTAGCCTTATTGGATCTGGCAGTGATTCTTTACCCAGAGGATCACATGTTCCCATGATCACATAATCCATTGCTGGACCCTTGCATTGGAATTCCCTCCCAACCCATCTCAAACTCGAACCATGCATCATAAAATTCAGAACCCAACTTAAAACTTGGCTCTTCATTGAAGCCTTTCCCCAAAATCCCTGACTACCATAGAAATGCGATTTATATTTATATTGTGATTGGATTGTCGCTGATTTGAATGGACTCTGTTTTTTGATCCTGTACTTATGACTCTCTAGTTAACCTGTTGATTTGTTCCTATGCCTTCTTGCTTTCCTTTTGGTTCACTGTATCCATTCCCCCCTTCCCTGTTTTTTGTAATTTCCTCCCTTTCGATGGTTCGATGTAAACCGATGTGATGTTTCGACTAACTTCGGTATATAAGACTCCTTAAATAAATAAATGAATGTATGTTCCTCTCTGGCCCAGTTACGCTGGCATAAAAGTACACCTTCCAGTTTGGGGATTGCTAACACCTGGGCCCGTGGGCTTTGGGATAGAGATCACTGGGCTTGAGAGGATAATCTTCATGCACTTGATATTATCAAGTGCATGAAGATTATCAAGTTGATAATATTTTGAATGCCGTGACTCAGTGTTTATTAGTTTGATTTTTCATTGATGCTCCTATGAGATACTAGGAAGAAATATGCAGATTCTTTTCTTGTTTGCTATTTGATATCTAATATTTCTTTTCCTTACAAGTGATCTTGAAATTAAATCTATAAATTTTAATAAATAAGAAGTTAGGTCATTTATAACATGACCTGCAAAAATAATCCTTACAAAACAGTAACCAATTTATATACATTGAGTAAATAGACAAAAGTTCTGAAACACTTTTCTTAAAAATGGTTTCCCAAAAAGAAAATTTTTTTCCTTAGGGGTGTCTTCGATCTACGTCTCTGCTGCACAACACAGTCAGGGCTGAGGCATGTTGTACTGCCATCACTTATTCCTTGCAAGTCGCACAAAAGTCCTTACAACAAGTTATTTCATAAAATTACCTAAATTCAATAAAATATTGGAAGATTGTATGCTCTCCTGAGATCCCTGCAGTGGTTGCAGTTCCAGAGAAAAACTTTCCCTGGGGGGGAACTCAGGCCTGCTCCTCTTGCATCAGTACCAAAATGGTAAAAAAAAACCCAAAAACAAAAAAAAAAACCCAAACCCTCAAATCAAAACTCGGCAAAATGCACCCAGTGGTGGGAAGATTTTTTTTCTGCATTCTTGTGAACGATCACTTTGATAACTTGTTACCTACTCTTGTTTGGTTTCCAGGTTCATGTTGACAGGACAGGCGAATGTAGACCCTCCCATCAGCCCCTTAACTCCATTCTACCCCACTGCGCCGCAGCAGGTATGGACTGATTTCCCCAAGAAAAGCAGAACTCTAAATCTGTGTGTGGCCACCAGATGTCACTGTCCCTGTATAGAACACACTATTTAGAGCCATCCGTCCCCCTCAATCCCTCCCACCTGGAGGGCTGTGCTTGGATGCCTCAACACTATTCAGCCTGCCCATTTTAGGACACTTTGGGGTCAGTTTGAGGAAGCCTTGGAAGGGTAAAGATGTCTGAAGGTTTACATTCCGGTGAGGCCTCCCAGCTTCACCCCAGATGGCGTTTCAATTAGAAGTGACACCTCCTCGTGCACTCCCTGCCAGAGGGCCCTCCTCTTACTAGTTTACAGAAGAGAGAGATTTTTATGCCCGATACCCTTTTGGGGGCGAAAGGGTTCTCACAGAGGACCAAAGACCTGTGAGCCTACTCTAAACTCTAGGTGGGCAAGCACCAGTGATGGATCCTGCTGGGAGAGACAGTGAGGGTAGAAAGAGATATCCAGTTTAAACTTTACTCTTTTTTTTTTTTAATACTCAAATCGCAGTAGCAAAGTTGGCCTTTTATAGATTGAAATTCAAGAGATATTTTGGCTACTGAAGATTTTACAGTAATTATACAGCTGCCAGCCAAGTTATTGAGGATCCTTCAGCTGGTGCAGATCGCAGCAGTATGGGGAATTTTTATGCTCCCAGTCGAGACTTGCAGTCCCTCTGGTCAGGAATTAACAGTTCTGTCGGCGACAAAGTATTGGATGCATGGAAGAAGAGCAAGGGCTTTTTCTATTGCTGCGCTGGTCATGGGGAATAGTCTACCAGGAGCGCTTACAGCTGAGCCTGAGTATTTAAAATTTAGCAAATTATTAAAAGCAGAACAATTTCATCAAGGTTTTGCAGAGGGTGACTTGGAAGTGTAGAGATAGCTCAAGGGAAGGATTTGCTGTTATTTGCTTTGGTTTTAATGCATTTTATTTGTGATTCTATTATGTGTTTCATTTTGTTTGTGTTGTACATTTTATGAATATTTTATTGTAATCTGTGTTATGTTAGATAACGCCACGAGGGCCACAACTGGGAGCGGGGGAGGCTCTTCGCCAGTGACGGGGGTGGGGTGGGGCGCTGCTGCCCCCGCCCCCCCCCCACCTCGAGCCTTGTGATAGCCCTGCCAGGGAACCCAGGCTGCTCTCGCTGGCGCTCCTGGCAGAGAGGATAGAGTCCTGACTCCTGCAGGGCCTCGCCATGAGCCGTAAATGCTTTAAAAAAAAACAAAACACGGAATACTTAATTCAGGACGACGTCCTCCTCCCTCTTCCCATTCCCGATCCCACAAATAAGCTGCTGTTTGCTGCCAGGAGCAGAGGAGAACAGAAAGGGGCAGGTTTGCTTACAAGAAGATTCGGGACTGGGAAGGGCCACGGGTGAGAAGGCCTCTGAGGAAATCTCCCCCACCCTCCCCTCTCTGGCTGAGCGCGGTGCGACCGCTTTCCTATTAAACGAGCCCGGGCACAAGAGGAAGCTGAACCGATTTCGGCTATAATTACATTACTAACAGCAGCTAAAACGTCGGTGGGCAGAGCGGATAGAGGGGCTGACGACGCTGTTTTATATTTGGCATGCTGGTGTGACATTACCACAGCTGGAGTGCCTGTGACTGTGTGCGCTGCTGGAATATCAAGCACGGCAGCAGGAACAGCAAATAGAGCAGCAGCAGCAGCAGAGCATCAATGAAAGCTTTCCCGCCATTCCCCCCTCCCCCCACCTCCATGCAAGGGAATTATTAATGAGTCCCACTAGATCTGAAACGGCGTCGGCCCTCTTCTCCAACCATAGAAAGCTCCCTGAGGCCCTGTGCAAACAACACACCACGACTTCTTGCGGCTAAGCCTGGTGATTTTAGAAGTAAGAAGGCCCAGAAGGCAATTTCGCCTAAAACCAAGGCAAAGCCATAGGAAATTGGTTACCTTAGGCATCGCGGTTGCCTTATTTAGCATTTTTCCTTCTTGCCGCTGCTTTTATTGGTGGGGGGGATCTCTCGCTCTCTTGAGGCTCCGGCTGTCTGGCGTTACCCTTCCCTCACACACAGGCCGATACAGTAAGGACGCGTTAGAAAGAGTGCGGCGGTGCCGGGCGCACCCTCGTTTGCCGCACGCACAGTTCGGATCACGTACCGCTCGATACGGTATTTAAATTAGACGCAAATGCTAGCCGCGTCCAAAGTGCGTCCCTGAAGCGGTAGGCCTGAGCAATCCATTTTACTGTATAGAGCGCTATACAGCGCCTATACAGTATCCTGGGTGCGCTGGTACCTGTCATTTGAAATGACAGGTACCAGGAAGTGGATGGTTCTCCTACGCTCTGGCATCGGGGATTGCCAGTCCTCTCTCCCTCCCCCTCCCGAAGCAAGGCGCACGGCGAAAATCGACTCGACATGTTATTAAAGCAAATGTGAATAAAGTGCAATAAAAGTAAACTTACTGCATGTGAATGACAAACAGTCCTCTCTCCCCCTCCTCCCGAGGCGCGCACCACGGCTCCCCTGCCTCCCGGGGGGGCAGCCGGCGGCGAAAGCGGATGAACGCACGCCTGTACGTGCAATTTGGGCGCTCAAGGCAGTGAAGGCGCATGAGCACACGCCGTGCGTGACGTCACGGCGTTCGGTCATGCACTTTCGCTGGCTTGAGCGCCCAAATTGCACGTACAGGCGTGCGTTCATCCGCCTTCGCCGGCGGGGGCTGCTGGAAGCAGCTTTCGCCACCGGCTGCCCCCGGGAGGCAGGGGAGCCGCGGTGCGCGCCTCGGGAGGAGGGGAGAGAGGACTGTTTGTCATTCACATGCAGTAGACAAAACAAAAGAAAAACACAACGAAACGGAAAAATGTTCCATGCACACAACCCTACGGTGAACATCATGCCGACTGCAAGAAGGCATCTGGATTGCGCGTAATTATCTTTTACTCCGCGTCAGAGCGCGGGGGCCCAGGCCAGAGTCGATCCTATCTTGAAGTCTTTATGGCGATCCGGGAATCGCCGTTTCTGCGGCAGTCGCTGGGCTCTCTCTGGCTCTTGCAGGCGGACGTGGAATTCGATGGCGAGTTAAGCCGAAGATTCTGGAAGGTTTCTCAGACAGGTCCAGCCTCGCTCCGTGAAGCCGGGCCGAGGAAGTCGTGCGATCTCACCGTGCTGCTGGGGGGCACGACCCTACGACGCCAAATACCCCCAAGTCCTCTGCCTGTGAAAGCCTGTGAAAGCCATAATCTTAAATCCAGTCCAGTGGGTCGTGCCACGATATAGGAATAACGCCATCACAATCACGGCTGAGATGTCAGAATACGCCGTTATTTATAAAACGTGTGACAAAAGAGAACTTCAAATGAGATCGCTTCGGTGGGCTCTCTCCTCTCAGGACCCTATTTGCTGCTTATTTTTCTCACCGTGCCTCTCGGTAACAGCTGCTCTCCCGACGCTTCCGCTAGCAGCAGCTTATTAAAATCCCCTGACCTTGAGCAGACAGCTGACCAGACAGTGACTTCAGGGGATAATTAAAGGACCGCAGATGGACCCGCTCCCTTCCCTCAGCAGCTTAAGACTGTGTGCTGCCGCCTCGCAGAAGTAGGATAGTTAGAGTGATCTAACGCTAAACATCTTAATAAGTTCATGCCGGTGGCTTGGATAACGAAACGGTGGGATTTGTGCTGAAAACATCTGAGGCTAAAAGAGAATGGAAATTGTGCCTTATTTTGGGCGGGGGGACAGGGACAGACGAGACAGCACTGTGCTGCTCTGATCCCAACCCGCAGGTATAGGATCTGCGTAATATCTGTGCCCTGGGGGCGGGGTAAGCTCGGCTCCTGTAAACAAGAGGATTTTTCTCACACCCTACTTATAGATTTCACAGCCTGCAAAGCCAAAGCTAAACAGTTCTACCGCAGAGCCAGAGACCAGGGCGACGCGCTGATAACCAGACGGGGACCCCAGGAAGCAGGTCCAATAATTTGATTGTTCATAGGGGAGGAGAGAGGTTCAGAGCACCCATTATGCACGGGGCTTTACCTCAAATTTTCAAAATGAACTTGGCGCACTTTCGTTTTGAAAATTCGCAGGAACTTGGCCCTGGGAGAGGGACAGAATAATTGGCAGTCCTGCTCTTCGGAAGGGCATAACTTATGTGCAAAGCACGTGAGTGCCACCTCCACCCCCTCCCCGGTACGCCTCGCCCCAGTTCACATAAAAGGTTTTTTTTCTATGCGCCGAGCCCCTGAGCCAACCAACTCTTTTATGTGCATAAAAGCCTTTGCAGATTCAGCCCTTAAAAAACCAGGCCCGATCTTTCATATTTTTCCACAGAGATGTTTGTCTTTTTTTATTGTGATTTTCAAACTTTCCTCTCAAGGCATTTTAAATTTTTTTTTTTCCTGTTGGGAGTTTTTCCTCTCTGCTCCTCTCTTCTATGGAAGAAGAGAGGAGAGGAGCAGGGCCGTCCTAGCTCGGGCTGCATCAGATGTTTCGGCTGAGAGAGCTGGGGTTGCTGGAGAGAGATGTGGTCCAAAAGGTACAGACTGAGCTCCAGGGCGGTTTCTTTCTTTCCACAAAGCAATTAGAAAGCACATTGATCCTCTGACTGATCGTGGACATGCCCTAGCTAGCAGGCTTGGTCAAGCTACTCTGTGCCCTGCATTTTCTTGCCACCGGCTCATTCCAACATGCAGTGGCTGTAGTAGGTGGAATGGATTAGTTATTGTTTTCCAGGCGTTTCCATCAGGTACTGCAGGGCCATGCTGAAACGGGTCAGGGAAGTGTCTCCAGCAGCGTACAGAGAAGCTGGAGGTGAAGATTGCTGGCATGCCGAATGTAATGGTGCCATCAGGATTCTTGGGGCCTGGAGCAAGAAGCAAAGCTTAAGCTCTCTTGAGCAGGCACCTACAGCTGTGCATCCCAACATCTGGCAGAGTCTTGCATGCAAGGCCATTTTGGCAAAGCACGGCAAGTAAAATCAGCTGCTATCTGGCTGCGCAAGTTAGCCGAATAAACACATTTGGCACATTTTTCACATGCTTTTTCCATTGACCATACTTTTTTTTTTTTTGTTCATATGCCTTTAGTGTTCTGCATCCTGCGTTAATGTGCTTTTTCAGCTCATAAGTAAAAGAAATCCGTGCTAAAAATCAGAGCAGGTTTTAACTCCAGTTTTATTTCATCAGCTTGTTCATGAGTACACTGTTGTATTTTTTTTTTTTTATTACGAGGTTCTTGTCTATGGGGGTGGGGTGGAAGGGAAAACCCTTCCGGTGGGAGACGCTGTGGTTCATCTCTGTTCTGCAAGAGCCGTTACACACCCAGTCTTAAGGTCCCCAAGTTGTACCTGCCACTTTCACGACCAAAGCAAGGGATCACCACCTTCAACTTAGACTACAGTCATTAGACTCTCCATTGAAAAGCGGTAAGCCGAAAATCAGTACAAGTCACTTCTTACAGATGGTTAACGGTGAACAAGAAACTCCTCATCTCAGCCCTGGAAGGCTGTGTCAAATCAAACCAAAAAGGTGCAGACGTTATTTACTGGCACTGAGCAATTTGCACCTCTTTGCAGTACCAGCCTGATACCTAAGCTATCCATGCAGCACTTGTGAGTCAGCTCCTTGATCCCAAATGAGCACAACTTCAAAACTGTGTCGGGTTTTCTGGAGTCAGGCGGGAAGCATCCGTTAGATGCCATAGCCTGGTGATCTTCTACAAAATAAATGGGACCTGACCCATCAACTCCTGGGTGAGACGCTACTATCATGGACACTGAAACGGAAGGAGGGAAGGATTCAGCAAGTTGGTGAGAGGGGAAAGGTTTAACGTTTCCCAGATAGTCAATGGCACTCATCTGGGCAAGTCTGCTACTGAATATACCCAAGTAGCTTCAGGGATGGTATTTTTCTGACCAGATCTGCTCAGCTAAACTGAGTGCATCAGCTACAATTTAAGCACATGTGGCTCCATCACTGCTGCTTTTTATCCGGCTAGTGAGCTGCCCAGACGAAATCTAGCCAGGGGACAGAAGGGGACATTTTCAGATCTTGGCTTTCGGTCCAGGTAACTCCAAAAGTCACCTGGACAAAGCCTTAAAATATAGCCTTAAAGAAATCTCACAGTTCTTCAACTGTCTCTGATCAAAAGCTTGGTCCTCATGCCCCATGGCTGCCACATGGCATGGACTTTTAGTAAGAGACTACAAGACTGAAATCATAAGCCCACCATTATCAGCTTACCAGACTTCTCTCCTCTTGCAGCCAGGAGCTGTGAACCAGGGCCCTCCAACAAGGTTAAGTTCAAGTGATTCAAAGCATCAGCGAACCTAGAAGGCTCCCTTCAGAATTCTTAGTGTAAGATTTCCACCTCTGGCCAGCAGAGAGCCCTTCCACAGCTTGTTGTCTTACTGGTGCTGTCCCCCAGTCTGAGGTCTGCCACCCCCTTCTCAGCTGGTGCTGAGGTGAGCAGCGCCTCTGCGGTTCTTCCAGCCTTCAGTCCGTCGCACACTAGACTTAGCCTGCATGCAGTGTTACTGTCAGACCATCAGATTAGCCCCTGATACCTTATTAATAATTACTTTTTACAAAAGAAGAAAAGAATATTCCATGGTATCTTTCTCGTGGCAGATGCTCCTGCCTTCCATCACTGCCTGCAGTGTCGAAGGACTGATTGACAGGGATGTCTGTCTGCAGGGTAGCAGAAATGTGCTTCCTGCTAAAAGACGAGAACTCTTATTTGCTAAAATTACCATATGGATACCGTACAGAATGTCAAAGAAGAATGCACCCAGTCTCACTGCCGTTTCTCTCTCTGCAATACGCAATCATAAAAATGCACTTCTTCAGCCAAAAATGCCAGTTCAGCTTGATCTTCCCTGACCATGTCTACTACCTTCTGTTCCATAGTTTCTCCCTTTTCCATGCTTTGTCCCTTCAATTTATTCGGAATACTGAAGTGGGAATTAGCTTCCTTTCCTGTTGATTTCTTTCTTCTCTCTACTTGAGTCATTCCACTGTGTTCCGGACTATTCCAAGTCACATTCAAGATGTTAATTTACCTTCAGCATTTTGGATTTCTGTAGATTGGAATATTTCTAGAGGGTAATTAAAAAAAAAATAAAATAAGCAAATAAAGCTACCAGATCTGGGTTAGAGGAGGCCTTCACCTTCCACTCCAGCTGCAGTGGGGGAAAGGGTCTATGTCAGGGGCCTCTGCTGGCCGGGCAGAAAACTACCACTGATGCAACCGCTGCATCGTTCACCCATAACCTTGGAACGAGCGACGCTCTATCCACATCAGATCTGCCTGGCCAGTTGCCGGTTAACGCTGTTCATCAGCCAACAGTATTGCAAGTCCAGAACATTGAGAGGGAAGTCTTCAAAGACATTTATCTGGGTAAAGAGCGATTTATCTGGAAAGTGCCCTCTACTGCTCGGCTGAAATGACACTGCAGGGGCTTCCATGGCGCAGCCTGCACTTGTTTCCTGATTGTGCGTTGAGGTGGGAGTAGGGGGGGAGAGTAAAATGCACATTCCATTTTCGAATATACGGGCGTCATTTTTTGCCCTCACTCGGCCATCTTTACAAATGGCGCATAACGTAGGCGCTTTTAGCTTGTGCACTTTGCAGCCACACAAGTGGTTTCCCAATTGCAAACTGTATGCAGCTTACAGGGGATAAAACTACCCAGGTACACTGTAAACAACGCAGGCTATCCAAAATTGCCCCTCGAGTTCACATCCATGGTACGTGTCAATTATTTCCTGTAGTCTACAGCAGTAACGCATGACCAAATTCAGTTCATTTTGAGTTGGTGATCTTCTAACCTCTCTGGTTAAATAAAAATGTGTATTTCTTACCAACCCACACAACTTGGGGGGGCTCATGGAAGAATACCTTCGAGAATAACTTTGGAGAAGCACGGCTGCCAGTGAATGGTTCAGATCCTTTGCTTACAGACGTGAACCTCCTTTGGCACTCTGCGACTGCCTACTGACAACTCCTAGAGGTGCGCAGTCCCAAAATCAGCATTTAATTTCATTTTGTTTTTCCTTTATTTCGGTTCCTGTTGGTTCAGCATTTTGGCACAAAGTAAAACTATTTAGTGCACAATAAAATCATTTGGCGCTAACTAAATGGTTTTAGTGGGCAGTAAAATGATTCAAACGCGGAAATGGCACAAAATGAAACAAAAATATTTTGCTTTATTCCTTTGAAAACCACATATTGGTGGCACATCCCTGACTCTTGACTAAACACAAGGAATGAGGAAGGACGTTTAGTGAATGTTACATCCAGAGAGGACAGAAATAGAGAAGTGAAGCTGGAATGAGTAGGAAAAGAAATTGGACTCTCCTATAGAAATAAGAAGTAGTAAATGGTAAAAAAAAAAAAAAAAAAGGCAAGAAGAACAAATATGGTAATTTCCAGGGCTGAGGGAACTCACGGTGACCTTGAGAAAGAGAGAACAAGAATTAACTTTTAGTTGCACGGATAGTGTGATGGAAATCTGAAACAGGAAAAGCAATTCTCTAGTGAGGGCAGAAGGAAAGGGGGTTACTCGATGAAGACTTACGTCTTCCTTCTTGCTATATCCTCTGGCTTCCTCCTGGCTTTACATTTCTCTAATGCAGCAAAAGGGGTGTGAGGAGAATTCTCATTCCCATCCACATTTAAATCTAAGCAAACCATGAATAAATAATGCCTCTTATTCCCCATGCCCTGATCTATATTTAATTAAGAAAATGACTAAATCATGGTGTTAGGAAAATAAAAAGAAAGCAGCTAAGGAGAGAAGTAGTAAACACATAATGTGCTTCGTGTAAGGTAGCAAACAAATGGTGAGCTTAGAGAGCAGTGAGCTCTGTCCTCTGACTGAGGCAATCAAATGGCAGCAAGACAAGACCTCAGGCAGGGCCAGATTTGCAACTCTCATGGCTCCAGATAGGAAACAGATAGTTGGGGAGGGGGGAGGTGAGTGTCTCTCTCTGAAAATCCAAATGAGCAAACTGGAGTGGGAGAGGGCATGGGAGAAAAGGTAGGGGCGGGGGTTCCCCTACCAAAAATGCACTGGTCAGTTCTGACTTCCACAAGGAGGGTCGGTGCCATCCGCAGACCAGATGCCCCTAGGCGCATGCCTACCATGTCCAGAGCTGCCCAGTTCCAGGAGGGAGATTTTAGGCCAGTCCTGGATTTCCAACAATTCCTCAATTTGATGGATTATTGGACCTGCAGCGCCGATTTCAATGGGTAGAATCAGGGACTACATATACCAGCATGCTTTAGGATGTAAGTTCAAAACCAGGACTGGCCAAACAAGTCTCCCCCCCCCCTCCTGGAACTGGGTACTTGCAAATGGGGAAATCCAGACTCGTGGCTCCAGTTCCTCTCAGAAAAGCCCTGCTTCACAAGTTCAGAGATGCAAGGAGGCAAAAAACCAGGACTGGCTGAACCCGTCCCTGATGACCTGAGCCCTACGTACGATGCAAATGATCTTTGAAAGGGAATTTTCAAAGCTATCCCGACCCTGGGAAATTGGCTTGTATGGCAACAGCTCAGCCCTTAAGCAGATAAAACAACGGGGATGAACAACGCCATGACCTTTTTTAAAAGTACTTGCACCAGTAAGGCATTCCTTGGGGGGAGGCAGGGATAGAATAAGATGCACAGATTGGGGCAGATTTTTAATCCTACGTGCGCGCAGGGGTACATTTGTGCACGCTGTACCCAGCGCGCACAAATGTAGCGCACGCATGTTATAAAATCCGGGGTCGGGGTGCATACTTGTTGGCACGCCGAACCCTAAGGGGAGCCCGATGGGCTTTCCCCCGTTCCCTCCAAGGCCGCTCCGAAATCAGAGCGGCCTTGGAGGTGAACTTTTCTTCGCTCCCCCCCCCAACCCCTATCTAACCCACCCCCAACCCTACCTAATTCCCCCCCACCTTATTTTATTTTTTACGCCTGCCTCTTGCAGGCGTATCTTGCGCGCGCTGGCCAACTGCCGGCGCGCCAACCTCTGGCACCAGCCGCTGTGCCGGAGGGCTCAGTCCCGCCCCGGATTGGCAACACGCCCATGCCCCCCGCCCCCTTCCTAAAGACCCAGGACATTACGCGCATCCCGGGGCTTGTGTCGCGCCGCCGAGCCTGTGCAAAATAGGCTCGGCTGCGCGCACAGGGGCAAGTTTTTCGGGGTTACCCTTTGAAAATCTACCCCCATATTGTTTAAAATAAACACGCTTAAAAAAAAAACACCTGGTGCAAATCTCTTGTGGGCATTTTTTTCCCAGACCAATTTTGAAAGGGAAAAGCAGAGCTCGTTCCTCCCTTTGAAAAACCTGAGGGGGGGGGGGGTGCACATGGGTGAAGACTGCCAACAGTGGGGCAGACATGAACTCGCCCCCTCCGAGAGCTGCGGCTCATGTGGACTCTCAGAGCTCACCGGAGAGAAAGAGGATTCCGTTCCGCTGGAGAACAGGTAACGGGGCTGAAGAGACAGGCCAGCCTTCAGATGAGTTGCCTTGGACGTCGGAAGAAAGACCGATGGATTCTAATTTTGCTTCCTTGTCCTTAGATTTCAACAAGAACAACTTCGTCTGTTTTCTGTGAAGCTTTACTTGCATAGTGGTTTTGGTAAATGATGCTTAGCGTGCACACAAATCGATAAAGCAAGAAAAAAACCACTTGTTACAACCCGGGAGGACACATGGTCTGTTCCAGAAGTAATCTAACAGACACCGGGGCAGCCATGGGCTAAAGCGTAAAAAAAAAAACAGTTTATTACCCAACCTCGCTCCGATAAATACTTTTGTCATCGCCATTCGCCACTGCAGCCGCACCGCACAGTGGGGATTAGGCACTTTTGGGCAGGCTTTCCATAATCCGTGCAACTGAGAAATCCCGTGCGTTGTACGCAACCCCGCGCAAACCAACCAGAACTTCAAACACAAACTCCCCGCACAGCCTGTGTTTGCTGATCGGGTGGCTGTGGGCGTTGTGAACAGGCAACACCGACAGTCAGCTCTTGGATTTTTTTTGTGCCAGTTCTCAAAGGGAAAGCATGAGTTTATTTCCCTTTCAAAAAACGCCCAAGGAAAAAGTATTCTCCTCCCCCAGAGATTTGCGCCTGCCTTTATCTGCAGGTAAATTTTCTGGTCCGTACATAGTTTTGAAAATGCAAAGCCCTGCATGAATGTTGCTGTTTCACCCGGCCTAATCACACTCCAGGAACACCTCCACCAAAATCAGGCAAAAAGCACATGCACCGTGGAATAATCCACTTACTTTTAATACATACAGCGTGGGCAATTTGTCAAATAGCCCCCCACTCCCCACCAAGTAAATGGCCAACTTCCCTCCAAATGCCTTGCAGTTTTGTGTTATTGCAGATGTACACCCATATCCCATCTGAACAGTTATAAATTATTCTCAGTTATTTATTTTATTGTATTGATTTATTTTATTTGTTGTGACTCTTGGCTGTTCTACAGTGCTGGCTTAGATTGTGGATGTCCAGGAGCCATATTGGTCCCAGAGAGAGCTGAATTCTTTGCAGCTCTTGATATCTTTTATTGACTCAACAGATGACTTGGTTGTTGATGGGGTTGTACATGATCCTTCTAGACCAGATGGATCCACTCTTCAGATATCTTGAAACCTCGATAACTTCTGAGTTATCTGGATAAATGCGTTTGAATATGGACCTCCTCCTCCTGTACAGTATTGGCTGTAGATATATTCTCATGTTGATCCATTAAAAGACATTATCAGAAATTCTGAGAGAGGAAGGGGGATTCTGATTCCATTTGCGTTAGTCACGCTCTTGTTGATGACATTGGTGATTGCCAATGATGATATAATCCTAGGGACTCAGACACATTTTAAAAATCTCGATTCCTCCAGAAGTTCACACGACAGAGCTGCCTAATGCTGTCGATGCTTCACGCTGTAGAGCATACTTATCAAACTATCAATGAACTGATCTATTGACCGTGAAAAGTGAGATGGAAGAAGAGATTACACCAATTACTAGTCAGCTCCTCAAACTACTAGTGATTCTTCTATCAGTAAGGGAACACAGAGGAGAGGAAAACAGTGGGAGAATGGAGGTAGCTTCAGCTTCATAGGAAAGTTCAGATTGTTTAACTTCCCAGTGATTGATTATGCTGTTGGAGGGCAATGTCTTTTTGATCCTGGGGGGGAAAGAGGGCACGGGTTAAAAATCTGTTTGAATTTCAAGTAATGATCAGACTTTATCCTCAGTCTCAGACTCCTTGACTTTGCACCCATTGTTGAGTGTTTAGTAACTTGCCATGTTCAGGAAAAGGATGCACAGCTGGAAACCAACTTTCCAGCAATTTTAAACACTGGGACGGTAACTTTGAAACAGCCATGCGGGCGCACATGTATGCACTTTTGCCGGCTCACATCCAGCGACACGTCCATTTTATATGTGCGCATGGTATAAAATAGGCTGAACGCGCGCACATGTGTGTACAATTTTAGGCTTGCATCTATGCGTGCAAATGCAGCTTCTACCGCATAAGCGGTTGGATTTTAGTAGACCTGCGCGCCAATGCAATTCCCATTTTTCCCAATTTGTTCCCAGTTTGCCCAAGCAAGGGAGAGGACTTCCAAACCCCCATGTTCAATAGCCTTTCTTCTTCCTTGTTTGCCCCGAGCCTTAAAACTCCGCTGAAATGCCTAGATTTTTTTTATTTATGAATTACACGCCATCCATAGCAGAAGTAAAGTTACGCGGCAGGGGACTCTGGCACGCTTTGTGTGCGCGAGTATTTATGGCGCTGCTTTCATTGAGAAATCCAGGAACGCCCATGCCCCTCCCAGACCACGCCCACTCCCCACCCCTTTTAAAAAAAAAATCTTTTTGTGCGCTTAGCAGGAGATACGCGCAAACTTGGATGCCTTTTAAAATCCGCTCGGCGCGTACTGGCCCAAATCATGGGCCTCATTTACTAATCAAGACAAGGCCCTATGTTTGCAGAGAGGAGCTTTTATTAAGTGTTCACCTCATCAATCCGTCTCCCCGGTTCGTGCCACATCATAACTTCGCTTTGCTCTAGCTGGGAACAGGAAAGTGCGGAGTCCCAATTCGTGGTGCTGTCTTGGATGAGCCAGAGTGCAGACAGTCTGCACGGAGTACTCTGAAACGAGTTAATTACTGCATCATAAGCCAAGCATATTTACCCAACAGCATTAGAGAGCAGGCTCGCTGGCAAACCATCAATTGTTTCACCCAAATAGGTCACCATCGGAGCATTTTATCAGGTGTTCCGAGGACAGCTTGTCTGAGCCAAATGATCACCAGCAGGCTGGTGAGCTTGCTCCACTATAATGTTTTAGATAAATAAGTTTGCTTTATGGTGCTGTAATTAAGCTGTTTCGGAATGCTGCCTTCATGTGAATACATTAATTTACTAACTACTGTGCTGTAGCAGCTTTTGGTCTCTGCACCTGCTTTCTGCATAGGATTTTCCTCTTGGGTGGGCATTAGCAGTGCAAGGACCGAGCATGCAGACTGTCTTCTTTCTGTGTTTACCATCAATACGGCCACGCTTTGCAAAAGTGGTTGAAGTGAGTACCATATCCTTTTGCTTATTGAAGGTGGGATTATTTTGGGGTAGATACTCAAAGATCACCATCTAGGTTAGTCAGATAAGACTTCTCCGGCTAACTTACAAGGGATATTGCTTTTCTAAATTTATTACAAACAGGACTGAATTTGTAGACATAAAAGGGGGGGGGAGGGAGAGAGTGGGGCCAACTCAGGGAGTGAACTGTGCTAGGGAGCAGTGCCAGGTGTGAATGCTCTCTTTGCCCCCAAACTCACACACACACATATATGTGAACACACTTTTCACGCCCCATTTCTGTAGGGCAGTGGTCCTCAACCCTGTCCTGGGGGCCCCAGCCAGTCGGGGTTTCAGGATATCCACATCGATATCTTTACCACTGTACATATGTTCCTTAGTTTATTCTCTGTTACAGTTTAGCCTGTTCATGAACATCCCCAAAACGTTTTCCTGTTAACTTGTTTAGTGTATTCCACCCATGAGGTGATTGTTTAGTTCCATGTAAACCGGTGCGATATGTATTGTATACAGGATCACCGGTATATAAGAAATTAAAAATAAATAAATGAGAGAAAATTTGCATGTTATGGAGGCAGTGCATGCAAATTTTCTCTCATGCATATTCATTGTGGATATCCTGAAAACCCGACTGGCTAGTGGGCCCCCAGGACAGGGTTGGGGACCATTGCTGAAGAGCCACAACTGATTTACAGTGCCAGCCCTCAATCCCTTCAGTGGTCCCAAAATAAAGTGGCAGAATGCCATTCTGGGTCATTGTGCCAAAAATTAAGCCCTGGGTAACACACACAAGAGAGCATTAACACAAGTTTGAAAATTGTGAGCAATAATGCCAATCATTAGGCCAGGCTTCAAGCTATAATGATTGGCACTGCTGCCTACAAGTTCCAAATCTTGCTAATTCAATTCCTTTTTGCGTCTTGTTCTTTGCTCTGCAGTGTCTGCTTCAGGATCACAATCCCCTCCTCTTTCCGTACAGTAGGAGGGCAGGACTGGATTAGGGAGCAGAGTGGCTGTTCTCTCTTCTGTCTGCTTCAGGATTACATCCCCTTCCTCCACTTCTTCCCTGTAAGACCCCTGGAAGGATGAAGCTGGCGCAGAACCCCCCATACTTTGAAATGTCTGTATGCCTATGTCAGAACTTTAAGAAGTAAGATGGGAGAGTTAGGGTGTATAGCACTAAATGAAGAGCTACACATAACTGGCATAATCAGAGATCTGGTGGAAAGAGGAGAACCAATAGACAGTGCTATACCAGGGTACAATTAGATTGCAAAGATAGTGTCGATCAACCCGGTGGTGGTGAGGTGGTGCTTTATGTTTGGTAGGGCTTAGAGTCCAACAGTATAAAGATCCTACAGGAGACTAAATGCACAGAAGAAACTTTATGGGTAGAAATCCCATGTGTGATGAGGAAGAGTATAGTAATGGGGTACACAACCATTCACCTGGCCAAAATGATGAGACGGACAATGAAATGCTAAGAGAAATTAGGGAAAATAACAAATTTGGCAGCACAATAATAATGGGAAATTTCAATTATCCCAATATTGATTGGGTAGATGTAACATCAGGACATGCTAGAGAGGTAAAGTTCCTGGATGGAATAAATGATTGCTTCTTGGAGCAATTGGTTCAGGAACTGACAAGAGGAAGAGCCATTTTAGATCTAATTCTTAGTGGAACGCAGGATTAGGTGTGAGAGGTAATGGTGGTGGGGCCACTCAGCAACAGTGATCATAGTGCGATAAAATATGACTTAATGACTGGAAGGGGAACATTAAGTAAATCTACAGCTCTAGCATTAAACTTTCAAAAGGAAAGCTTTGATAAAATGAGGAAAATAGTAAACAACTCAAAGGTACAACTACAAAATGTACAACAGGCATGGACACTGTTTAAAAATACCATCTTAGAAGCCTAATCTAGATAAATTCCACGCATTATAAAAGGTGGAAGGAAGGCCAAATGACTGCTGGCTTAGTTAAAAGAGGTGAAAGGCTATTTTAGCCAAAAGACCTTCTTTGAAAAATGAAAAGGATCCATCTGAAGAAAACAGGAAAAAGCAGAGTGCCCTTATTTTCCCCTTTAAACCTGTGCAAGGACAGACTAAATGCCTGGTCCATCTTAAATCCCATAGAGGGAGAAGGCTCTGTGGACGAGATCTTGCTAGACAAGGGAGCGTCCTGAGGGAGGGACCAGCTGGGGCATGATAATTTTGTGAGCCCAGCTGGGATCAGGAGGTCCCTATGTCTCCAGGAGAGGCAGCTCCTATAAAACTATCCTAACCAAACCAGAAAAGATTGAATGTACACTGTTCAGAAGGAAGACAGTCACTGTGTAAGCTGAATATTGCTAAGGTAGGAAGTCCACTGTTATGCTATTGTTGATTATATGAATAAAAGTGAATATTGCATTAGAAAAGGCTGGAGACAGTATGGTTTACTGCCCAGCCAAGAAGCTTTGATCTGTCATCCTCACAATTGGCAAGTTAAATGTAAAACATTGATAAGACAGGCTAAGAGAGAATTTGAAATGAAGTTGGCCGTAGAGTCAAAAATTCATTAAAAAAAAAAAAATCTTTTAAAATATATCTGAAGTAGGAAGCCTGAGAGGGAGTTGATTGGACCGTTAGATGACAGAGGGGATAAAAGGGCATTTAGGGAAGATAATGCCATTGTGGAAACACTAAGGGGTGAATTTTAAAAGCATTGCTCAGGCAAAAATGCCCACATGCGCGTGTATATGAGCCATGCGCGAGTAATGCTGTTTTTAAAAAGCTGCCAGTTGCGTGCGTAAAACGGTCGGGGGCATGGGCATTCCAGGGCGGGGATAACATTTACACATGCAACTCCATATTTTAAAACTGGAGAAGGCAGCGAGCCTTGTATATTGCTTACGTTCTTACATTTGTTTGGCACAAAAGGTGGGAGCTGTCTGCAAGGTCTTAAACTCTCCCCCAGTGGCTTGTGCTGGAATCATAATCACCAGGCAGCAGCAGGAAACCGGCAGAGCAGCATTCTTTTGCCTTCCTGAAGGAAATAAAAACTCCAAACCCGTAATCTTAATAGTGTTATTTCCTCTAATTACCAGTTGAATTAATCCTAAACAAGCATTTCTGGTGGCAGAGGAATGCGGTGGAAACTGATAAGACTGGAGGGTGGCCAATGTAACTCCGATATTGAAAAAGGGCTCCAGGGGCGATGCAGGAAATTGTAGACCAGTGAGCCTGACCAATGCTGGGAAAAATCATGGAAACTATTCTAAAGAACAAAATCACAGAGCACATCAACAGACACGGTTTAATGGAACACAGTCTGGCCTCACAAATTCATTACATTTTTGGAAGGGGTTAACCACATGTGGATAAAGGTGAGCTGGTAGATTTAGGGGTAGATTTTAAAAGGTGCGCACAATTGTGCACTTTGTGTGCACCGAGCCACGCTGCCTTCCCCCGTTCCCTTCCTTCCCACCCCTTCCCCTAACCTTTCCTCCCCCTAGCCCTACTCTAACCTCCCCCGACCTGTGTCTTACCTTTTGCGCCTGCTAGCAGCCTGCCAGCACACAATGCTCCGACACAGCGGCCGTTGCCGCTGTGTCGGAGGCCTCTGGACCACCCCTTTAGTAATGCCCCGGGATTTACACGCGTCCTGGGGCTTTACGTGTGTTGCCGGGCCTTTTTAAAATCCGGCCCTTAGTGTATTTGGATTTTCAGAAGGCATTTGACAAAGTGCCTAATGAGAGACTCCTAAGAAAGTTAAAAAGTCATGGGAAAGGAGGCGATGTCCTTTCATGGATTGCAAACTGGATAAAAGATAGAAAACAGAGAGTAGGACTAAATGTTCAGTTTTCTCAGTGGAGAAAGGTAAAAAGTGGAGTGCCTTAGGGACCAATGCTTTTTAATATATTTATAAATGATCTGGGAAAAAGAACAAGTGAGGTGATCAGATTTGCAGATAACACAAATTATTCCAAGTAGTAAAATCACAAGCGGATGGTGATAAATTGCAAGAGAACCTTGCAAGACTGGAAGATTGGGCACCCAAATGGCAGATGAAATTTAATGTGGACAAGTGCAAGGTGATGCACATAAGGAAAAATAACCCACGCTGTACTTGCATGGTTAGGTACCATATTAAGAGTTACCACACAGGAAAAAGATCTAGGCATCTTAGGGGACAATAGATTGAAATCCTCGGTTCAGACAATATGCGGCAGCATTCAAAAAAGCAAACAATGTTAGGAAGTATTAGAAAGGAATGAAGAATAAAATGGAGAATGTATTTATTTATTTAATAGCTTTTCTATACCGATCACCGTTTGCACATTGTGTCGTCAGAAGAATCTTTATATCGCTTCATGGTGACACCGCACCTTGAGTACTGTGTGCAATTCTGGTTGCTTCATCTCAAAAAAGGTTGAGTTGCACTAGAATCCCTCTGGTTCTTCAGCCCGCATGCCCCCAATTTACCCAGACCCCTCACCCAGCTGTTTTAAGCCTAAAACAAGTTTCTTCAGACTTACACCCATGGCTTAGCCAGAATTGATTTATTTGGCTGGGCACAAGGTTAACATGAGTGGGCTGTAGGCATGCAGGTCTGAGACCTACT
The DNA here is from genome assembly GCF_901001135.1 of Rhinatrema bivittatum. Lineage (NCBI taxonomy): Eukaryota > Metazoa > Chordata > Amphibia > Gymnophiona > Rhinatrematidae > Rhinatrema > Rhinatrema bivittatum. The sequence goes on from NC_042628.1 coordinate 12,171,651, forward strand.
CGTTGTAATCTAAATTGATAAATAGTGCCTTATATTGCAATCTACAATGGCTTTCTAAGTAGTTTGCAACGGCCATTATGCATCAAGCATGAAACTTGGAAACATTGGGGCAGATTTTAAAAGGTACAGGCGCGGCGTACATTTCTGCGCGCTACCTGGCGTACACAAATGTACACCCGATTTTATAACATGCGTGCGCAGCCGCACGCATGTTATAAAATCAGGGGTCAGCGCGCACAAGAGGGAGCGGTCTCGGAGGGAACTTTCCTTTCCCCCACTTTCCCTTACCTGTTCCCCCCCCCCCCGTACCTTTATCTCACAAGGCAGGCGTAACTTGCGCACACCGGCCAACTGCCAGTGCGTGATCCCCGGCACAACAGCTGTGTGGAGGCCTGGCCACGCCCCACCCATGCCCTGTCCACGCCCTGCCCCTTTTTGCAAGCCCCGGGACTTACACATGTCCGGGGCTTTATGCGTGTCGCTGGGCCTTTTAAAATCTGCCCCATTTTACCTCAATTATTTCAAGCACTTACCAGCATTAAAAATGCCTGATTAATCTGTATTAATTCATTTTATATTTATTGCAGTTTATAAATGTACAAGCATATCATGTAAAAAGCAAAGAAAACAAACAAATAGATCCAACCAATCATGTAATAAAACAAAAATCAATGTATTCTTTCAAGAAGCCTCTTTGCAGAAAGCTAGAAATAATCATAACTACAATAAAATAGCATTAATCATTAGAACAGATGCCTAGCAGAGCTACGACAATTCACATTACAACCCACATGAAAAGAAAAAATATTCAAATTCTGGTGTCACCTCAGCAAAAAATATCCGTCCACTGCTAAACATTTTGTGAAGTAACACAAACTCCTGCAAAAAAAAAAAAAAGACATAGAACCTTGCTATACCATGCAGTCAAAGCACTGACTCTCAGGACTCAAATAACAGTAACCTTATGAAAAAGCAGCAATGCAAATACTACACCAGGTCCTAGAAATGAATACATCATCTACTGGAATAACAGAACAAGCTGGACTACTACAGAAAAACTACACGCGAGCAAAAATACTGCACTTCAGTCACACACACACATAGGCAAAACAGAGGCCGACCCTTACCTAATATAGAAATAAGAGTCTACAAATTAGAAACAGAAATATGCAGATAAAACCAAAATAGAAAGCCTGAGAAACCAGACTCTGAACAGTGGAATACTTAAGAAAGAGCAAAATACAAAAATATAAGAAATCTCATTCCCAAGATGCATATTCCAATTGCTAAAATCTCAAATATATATTTTTTTACCTTTGTTGTCTGATCTTTGTATTTTTCTAATCAGTTGGTTTCAGTCTCTTTTTTCCCACTTTTCCCTTGTTGGTCATTTCCTAATTCCTTTTTAGGGTCTCTCTTCTGTTTCTTCTCCTACTGTCTTCTTCCCTTCCTCCCTCACATACACACACAGAGGCTCATGCTTTCTCTCATGGACTCGATCACACACTCAAGCTCTCACTCTTATATGCTCTCCACCCCCCACCCCCCCAAGCTGTCACTCTTACATTGTCTACACACACACACGTTCTACCACAAACACAAACTCTCACTCTCATATTCTCTCCCCTCACACACACCCAAGCTCTCACTCTCACATTATCTACACACACAAGCTCTCACTCTAATATGCTCTACCACATACATACATACACAAACTCTCACTCTCACATGCTCTACCACAAAAACAAGTTCTCACTCACCCCCCAGCTCCCATTCTCACCCACAAAGATGCGCACCCAGGCTCCCATTCTCACCCATAGACAAATGCACACCCAGGCTCCCATTCTCACCGCCCCCTCCATACATATCCACAGGCTCCCATTCTAATACACACACACACCCAGGCCCACCGGCCACCTATGGCTACACCACTGCTTACACCTCATTGAGAAAAGAAGTAAATAAGTGCGGGTAACAGGCTGATGCAGGCTGTGGATATGGGATTTAAAATCCGTATTTACGCGTATTGGCCCTTCTCTGGAACGCCCTTGAGATGCCCTAACTCCACCCCCTTTTTTTCCTCACATTGGGTTGCTCGTGCATATACGCATGTGATTGGGCCGTTTTAAAATACAAGCTGCTCATACTCGATCCAGATACTCGTGTATCTGAGCCTTTTGATGCAAGCAACTCTTAAAATCTACCCCAAAGCCAGGTAAAAAATTTCAAATACTAAGAGATGGGTTTGCAAGATAGGACTGAAGGAAAGTGCTCATGTTAGACACATTTATTAATTCCATCTTGTCTCAAAGCTTCCTTGACGTCCAAGTTATATCCACTAATAAACGATGCAAAAAAGTCACGATTCAAAACCACCAATAAGCAAACAGAGCACAACAAAGTGCAAACATCAGTACGACAAAAGATGGGATTAATGGATGGTCTTCATTTGCTGAAATGTATCTCCCAATCTTTAGCTTTTGTTTGAAACAAAAAGGGGAAATTTAAATGAAATTTTGTGTTTTGTTTCAATTTGCTTTTAAAATGAAACAAAAGAAAAATGAAGAAAATGTTGTTCATTTATTGTTTAAAAAATATTAGAATGCAACCAGCAGCTACCCTCATGGCCAAACCCCTCCGCTGCCAAAAAAACCCAGTCTCTCCATGCCAAATGTTAATCTGTCACTGGCCCTGGTCGACTGGTGGCCATTCTGAAAACCAGATGTGACTGGAGATCACATCTGCCCATGGATGGGGTAAGGTATGGTGCAGCGAGCCCGGGGGAGGGGGTGCTCAGAAGTCTGGAGTTTTTTTTTTTTATTTTGCTTTTCAATTTACTTTTTACTTTTTTTTTTTTTTTTTATAAATAAATGAAATAAACAAAAGGAAAAAAAAAAACCCCAAGTATGATTAACCAATCTTCGTAAAAGAATTTTTGGTATAGCAGGTCTCAAGCTTATGGAACGAAATTACCAATGAGAATCAGATCAGAAAATGACCTGCTTCATTTCTGGAAGCATCTCAAAGCTCGTCTCTTCTCCCAAGCTTTCCTAGGAGCTGGCCTGGCCTGGGCACCAGGTGCTGTGCCTTCTGGATGGTAGATTCATGGCAGATTTGTTGTGAGTTTCTGTGCTGCTTGTTACCTTTTGTTTGGAATTTACCTTTGTAATTTTTTTGTAAATGTTTAATTTGTTTGTGTTCTGTACTTTTAGATATTTTGTTGATTGTTTTCTATTTTGCCAGTTTTATTTTGTTTGCTTAGATTTTCGGGTTAGCAGACTACAGATTTTTTTAAAATAAATAAATAAAGAAGAAAAAGAAGAAACCAAAAAAACAAAACAAAACATTGCTCGGTGCTGACCCCTTTGATCCGAGGCCTCTTCTCCGCCAACAATTATGTTCTCTTACCCAGGATCTGCTTTTGAAATCGCTCCAAGCAATGGAACTTTGGGCCTGATTTACTAAACCGTTTTCCCATAGACACAAACTGGGAGAGAAGCCAAAGGGGTCGATTTTAAAAGCTCGAGGTGTTTTGGGGGCCTTACGTTGGGTGAACTTTGTCATGGTGTGACAGCAGGGCTCCTTGGTGAGTCAAGCAAGGGTGGAAAGTTTGGGTTTTTTGGGTTTTTTTTAAGCAGTAGGAGTCTTTATGGAGAGATTTGTCGGGGCATTTCTTGCAGGTGGCTAGGGCAAGGGGGACTTCTGTGAGCTCACGATGGACACGTGTGGTCTGTGGTTGTGTGTTGGCTCCTTGCTCTAGAAGTGTAGTGCATTTTATTAATTATTTTGTACCCATCTCCAGGTCAGGAACTGCAGTGATGGTGCACGGCTGTTGGGTTTTTTTGGTTGTTGATGCTACATGGTTGCAGACCTTAACAAGAATTTAGTGGATTCTTTCCACTGTCTGGTCAAGTTCCCCTCTGTGCAAAGTGCAGCATCACTAAAAGGCCCGTTTTACGAAGCCATGATGAATAAAAGTTCATGTCCTCTAGCCCTGACTCAGGCTTGGAGAAATTAAAAGACAATTCTGATGAGTTTTGGACTCGATGTTCTACCATCACACATGGATACAAAGTCATTAATTTTTTTTACTTATTTCAGCAGTTCTCCAGTCTTCATAGAGTTTTGTCCTCCAAGTTTAAAAGTGTATTCAGCAGATAGCATGCTGGGGGTCAGCCAAATGTCAAGGTTTTTTTTTTTATGAAAGAATGAGTATTTATGATCTGGATATCTATTCCCAACAAGGTTTTGAAGAGCGAGCACGCAGTTCGCTAATGAAAAACAATGAAAAGGTACAGAGAGTCTCTTTTAATGGAATATGCTAAGTGATGCTGCGCTGAGGTCTTCCTGCAGCCAGCCCTCAGTTCCCAGTCTGCCGAGACACTAACAAGCTCAGTGATGATATCCTAACTCTGATGCTCTGCGCGATGTGCCTACTGAAGGCCATGCACAAATGTTGTAAATGTGACATGACAATGAGGAGTGCTGTCCCTTGACTTGAAGGATCATCAGAAAAAGTCTATCCCTCTCCTATCTAGAAAAAAAACCAACCCTATATATTCAGTTTGCTTTGAATACTTTGCAGTTAATGCTGCACTTATTTGGATCATTCCATTCCTGCATGCATGTGTGTGTGTGAGTTTCTGTAATGTGTGTTGAGGGTGTCTTCCTAACAAGATGTCTCAGCATGCAGGTGACAACTGAAGCCAAAATAAATAGTTTAACCCTTTAAATCTTTTTCTCTCCCATAATAGTGTCAGAGCAAACAACAAAGCATTTGGGCTGACCTTGAACCAGCAGGTCTGTCCAGTCAAAGGCTGTTGCCCTGCTGGTGAGGCCAGAGTGACTTAAAGAGAGGCAGCCTCAGACCATTACTACCCTGGGACATAGCTCTGTCCTTGTACCTCTCCCATCTCGAGGATCTGGATTGGTCTGGGGGGGGGTATTAAGAAAGGCTCAGTACGTGGGCAACGTGATGACTGAGCGCTGCATAGAGGTGTCGGGAGGTGAAGCTGCCCTGCAGCAGGACAGGCCTGGACTCTGTAAGTAACAAGACTGCTGAATTGGGTTGGGTGGCTTTTGTCAGGAAGAGCTGTGCCTGTAAATAAAATCCTGGCATTTGAAGATGGAGAAGAGCTGGATGTGTGTCTGGGAGGGGCCCTAACCTGACATGGTCCTGTCATGAAAAACTGACGACCCACTTTCCCCCTGCCAGGTCCTGTCGGAATTTTCCCCGAATGCTTCTGTGATACGCATAAGTGCATAGCAACCAGCAATACGCAGAGGCATGTACACAACCTGATTAAGCTGGTTGCGGCAAACTGCATAGCGAGGGATTCCCACTTTAAAAATAAGATGTGCGGGGCTCTGTGGGCCATAGCATTATTTCTGCAAGAACTTATTTTACAATCCAGAAGGAAAGTAAGATTTGGGCTGAAAAAAAAAAAGAAACTAACATAATATCTTCTGAACATCTTGGAAAGCCACATCATTAGAAGTGGATATCTGAGAGTGGGTTGTTTTTTTTAAATTTTTGCTTATATTCAGAGACCACGTGTGGCTCTGACTCTTACTGCCTCTGCATTATACACCTTAGGTCAGCAGTTTTAAAGGTTCCTGATAGCATGTGTTGAATTAAGGCAAGCCCAAGTGGGGCTGAGTTAATTGACCTAATTAAAAACAGTGGATTCATCTGCAAGCACTAGAAAGTTCTGTGAGAATCAGATAATAGATATATGTTTCAATTACTCTGAAGACACAGGGGAAAGGACTGAGCATTTAGCTTCACCGTCTTCTGACAGGGCACTGCTCTGTGTGGGGCATCGTTCTGGAACAAGAAACATTATTAACTTAAAGGCTATGCAGGCTTCACTCCGGATGTCTCAGTAAGGGGAGAACGCCCCTGTAGGGAATCAGAGGTGTCTGCATTCCAGAAAAGAAGCACAGGGCCTAAGGTCTGGAAATTAAACTTGCAACGTTGGTCTTCTCTTTCAGACTTTGCTCTGTAACTCCGGAGCAAGACACGACAGAAAGATTTGGCATTGAATACAAATGCATGCCACCATCATGTGTTTTTGACATGCCACAGTATCCTATATCCCAAACCAAACAGTTTCATGGTCACGACGCGCATCACATGCTACGATGGTCAGCAGCAAACATCAACCCATCCCTAATCTGAGGCAAAACATGTCAAAACTGCACTCCACAGCTTTTCAGATCAGCTCCATCTTTCTACTACCGAAGCCGCTCCATTCACATTTAGGTGGCCTGATGTGTAACGAAACAGTTTGGGGACAATTTTCATAATGGCAGTGCAGCACGCTGTCCAAAGGGAAACCTCCCGCAGGTCTTCCCTTAAAAATGCGGCTGGCCATGGACGAGCGGGTATAACGTGCTCAGGTGAACTTGTACCTGCATTAAAGTAGGAAGGTTCACTCAGGGCTTTCAAATGCAGACACCACACCTCAGATTCTCTACAGGGGGATTTTTCCCATTTCTGAGACATCCAGAATAAAAACGGAGTAGCCTTTAAGTTAATAGGTCTCTTCCTAATGTTTCTCATAACAGAACAATATCTTGCAAATAGTGCTCTAAGCCTAGAGAATGAAGGCTGAGTTAAATCCACAGTCCTTTCTGCTGGGTTCCAGAATAACTAAAATATATCCCTCATCTTACTCTCATAGAATTTTCAAAATGAAAGCCACATGCATAGTTTGTCTTCCTTAACTTTTTCCTGCACCGTTTTTGCCCCTTTTTTTCAAGAAACAAGTGGATTGATAAGACAGACTACTGATGCAACAGAACACAGAAGGTGCATTGTACCATTAGACTTTACATAATACACCGGAGTGTTGTCTCCATATCTGCCGTACCATCGCACGTTATATCAATCACTAGAGCACTCATTTCTTATCACTCTGCACTATATATATAAAACACCAGAGCATTCTCTCCGTATCACACTGTACCATGGCACTTTATATAATTACCGGAACATTCTCTCTGTATCATACTGTTCTGTAGAATTTTATATAAAATACTGGAGCTTTCTCTCCATATTTCACTGTCCCTCACACATTATATAAAACATGGAGCATTTTCTGCATCTTCCAATATCAGTTTCTCAGTTCAGATTACAAGCAAACATACATAATTCACACCATACAGTACAATCACATTAAGATACAATAAATGAAATCTAAAAACAAATGAGTTAAAAAAAAACCTCCTTAAAAAAGAAAGCCTTCACATGTTTCCTATAAAGCTTAGATGGTGACTTTAAAACAGCCGCACGGGCGTACAAGAACACGCGCATAAGCTGGCTTTCGCCCCTGGATACAGCCATTTTATACCATGCGCAGGTATATGCGCACATCTTATAAAATCAGCTGGATGTGCGTAAATGTGCGCATCATTTTATATGGATACGCGCATGTGTCATTTCTACTGGGCAAATTGGAGGGGGGATTTTAATAAAACATTCGCGCAGACGCAATTATTATTATATTTAAACCAGTTCGTTCCCACTTTGCTCAGTTACAGGTTGGGACTTCCTAACCCCCCTAGCTAACTAATCTCTCTTTTAACTTATCTGCCCCAACCCTTAAAACCCCACTGACTTGCTTAGTGGGTTTTGGGTTTTTTTGGCTCAGAAGGGTGAACCAGTAGATCGTAACGAACAGCATCCAGTCCATATTCTCTCGATATGATCACTTTAACAGTGCCATGTTCTTTTCTTAATTAGTTTCAGTTTTAAGTATATAACATATCACAACCAAGAAATCCTCTTCTACGGAAAAGCATTGATTGGAAACGTAATTAAATATAACAACATAATCATGGAAGTAATCTCATGCAATGCAATCCAGTTCACAATGTTTATGCGGAGGTAGAATTCACCGCACCAAGAAACTGAAACTTCCCGTCAAAGGTAAACCAATAGGAAAACAGATGAATGCAGGGAATCCAAGATGACATCTTAACTATACCAGCAGACCCAGAAGTAACCATTGGTTTCATGGTGGCTGATGAAATTGCAATAGGCTCTAGGTCAGCTTTGGCATTGAGAAAGGCCATGAGGTGAGAAAGATCACAGAAAATATATCTAACAGAGTGGCACTTAAGAACACACTCACAAGGCCAACTCAGCCAAAAAGGGCCCCCCGACTCGCAGGACGCAAGTTCTTAACAGAAGAAAGGGTTTTCTGCTTCTTCCGCATAGCCTTAGGCAGGCAGTGTCCTGCGCAGGTACCAAGATGCTGTCACCCGCTGAGATCTGTAGGGCGGCGACATGGGTCCTCCAGTCACACCTTCTCCAGGTTCTACCGCCTGGATGTCCAGGCGCGAGAGGACACAGCATTCATCTGTTTTCCTATTGGTTTACCTTTGACGGGAAGTTTCAGTTTCTTGGTGCGGTGAATTCTACCTCCGCATAAACATCGTGAACTGGACTGCATTGCATCTAGGGAGTAATTCTGTAGCAGGCCCAAGCATGCGCCATAGATTACACCAGCTTTCAAAGTGAACTTTCTCACGTTTGTTGTTCACCTTGAAAAACTATCCGCACACAATTCCACCCACTAATTTGCACCCAGAAAGGGAAAAGCCATGTGCATGCTTTTGAAAATCCAAAACAAATATGTGCAAGTTCGAACCCCTCCCCCAGCACCTCCTCTCCCACCCCAGGAACGCCTCCACTCAGTCCAGGTAATCTTAGGCACTTACATGACACAGGCGTGTTCGTTTACCTGCCTATCAGGCCGGTGATTTTATAAGAGGACACGGCTGCAGGCAAAGCACCATGTTACCCATGCAAATGCCTTTGAAAATTATTCTCATAATTAATAGTCAGCTGACCTTTTACTAATATATGCGGCAGTAAGCCCCATCCCATAAAGACAATTAGCACCAGATGTACTAAAGGGAGAAAGGCCCCTTAGTTCTGTTGTGTGCTCTGTTTTACCCCACGGACATGAATCTGTACCTGGGGTCATTATATGAAGGTAATATCCTCGCGGCCTGCAGCCGCTGTTTAATTGATGGTCAGTACTAGAAACAGCACTGATAATTAATTCATAAAAAACTGAAGGGATTTATGAGAAGGTCACAAGTACATTGGAAGCGTAGAACATACATAGAAAAAAAACTATTTATATAGTAAATTGGCAAAATGTCGGGAATACGCCATGAATAAGGTAATCAAAATGTGACTACCAATCTAATACATATTACTCAGTTCTCGTGACAAAAGAAACCAATCTTCTCTTTAGTCTCATGGGATTACTATAGTTTCACCACAGACTGCTGATGAATAATGCAAAAGGTTAAAACAAACGAGCACCTTAGTCTGTGATAACACAGTAATGATGCTAAAGATAATTCCTACAGTTTAATATTTCCGGTAACAAATCTTTAGCCCCCCCCCCGAGAACATATAGTTTACAGAATTATTATGGCTAATATTTTGTATTCTAACAGAGACGGAAAACTGATCTAAATGGTTAGAATTTGGCCTGGTAAGTCAGGAGAAATCCCTGTGCTGCGAGCTGGCTTCTCCCTTCTAGCGCCGAGCCTGCCTTTCCATCCATCAGGACCAGGCCTGCGCTTCGGTGTAACCCCCGCAACGGGGGCAGTTTTCACTTTGTAGTTAAATTTTCAAAAGGGAAACCTCGTGGGTAGCTGCAAGCCTAGCGCCTGCAATGTCTGCGGGCAGACGATCAGGGGTTAAACAGCATGTGCGTAACTGAGTAGTAATAGCACCATTTTCCTGCCACCAAAAAACCCCATCATTACACCTAGAAACACCTCTTTTTAATATGACCACAACTACCTGTGTTAGGAAAACCTATGTTGTAATTTTAGACAATTTACAACCATGGCAATCTAGCCAGTAGTTACTGAATTACCCAGCTAAATCCCTTTATTTATCTATTTCATTTATATACTGTCCTGTCAAATAGGATTCTGAGCAGCTTTACAAAAACATTCAAATTTCACAATTACATACAACTGAATCTTAAATATAGAAAAACATAATATACCAAAAGTACCAAAAACATAAAATAAAATGTAAAAAATGATATACAATCAAAGCCATCTCAACTAGATAACAGCTAAAACAAAAGAAAACAATTTCGAGCACATCCCAGTTATGCAGCTTCGATCATCATAAGAGGATGTATGTATCTACCTTGCTTTTTAAAAAATCAAGTTTAACTGTGCTGACAAAAACACAAGAAATCGCATGAATTTCATTGGGGGATCGAAATCCACAGATTTATCTCCACCTCCTAAATAAAAAAGGCTTTCTTCCTTGTATCAGTCTAACCTCAAAGTGAGGTTTATTTTCTTCTGAAGACCGTAAACTCCTTTGTTGCTTGTATGCTATAAGCCTATCTAAAAAAATCTTTTGGGGCCAATCCATGCAATGCTTTAAAAGCTACATTAAGAAATTTAAAATTGGCCCTCTGTTAGATAGGCAGCCAACATAAGAAACTCAATATTCCCTAGTCATTTTGAAAATTGTTTCCAATATAGTAATAGTAGTGTTAATAATAACCATCTATTATGTACAATATGCTTAGAGCCCTGCCAATGGAGTCATCAGTCTGTCGGAGACCGCAGCATTTGTGGTGCTATTCTTCTGCAAACCGCTAGACAGCACTGTGAGCGCTCATTCTGAACCAGCGTGCCATGACTCTGTTGGGAACGAGAACTGTGAGCCACACAGCTGGAAAGATGCAGTGCCGCACGCACTGATGAGCACAGGAGGTGTGCAGCGAGCACCGGGCCCGTCATCCATCCTGTGAACGCGGCCGCCAACATTTTCTGAAAGACTGCAAGTCTAACAAAACAGCCGCCAACCTGCCCAACTTCAAACAGTCTCCCATGAGGTCTCAACAGGTGTTCTGTTTAGTAAGAAAAGAATATGGACGACATTCCTCTGCTTCGGTGTGTACTCGCGTGCAGTCCTCATGCTGTAAGCGTGAGCCAGCTCCTCCAAGCCAAGGTGACTGTGTGAATAATTCTGAAGTGTTACATTATAAAGCACCCGATTAGGGTAAAAAGGGCTATATAAATCAACACTGTTATTAGTATAGTACTGCAATATCTGTCAGAGCTGGCTCATGTTTATCAAATCTAATCCTTTCCTTGAAAGATCTAGGGGAAGACAGTTGAGTCACCTATTAGTCCCACATCTAGAGATGTTACACTTCATACTCATGGATAACACTTTTGTAAGGCATTTAAAAAAATAATATATATATGGGATGACCTCAAGCCAAATAAACTTTCCCGGGAGGAAACCTCTTGAGTCATTTTGCAAATCCTCAGTAGCCTGCACAATTTGTTCATCTTCCATTGTAGCACGTATTGACCTCTTTGGAGACAAATATGTGATCAGTCGATGGAACTGTGAGAATTTCTCTCGCGTCCTCCCTCGTTCCAGTCGGCACAGTGGCTGAGCAGTGTACAAGATGAGAGATAGGCATGCAAACAGTGAAACCTGCCAACTGTAGTCTGTAAGGAAAAAGTTCACCATAATCCGTGACCTTACTACACTTCACCAGGGAAGACAAATGCACTTAAGTATCCGAAACATGAAGGGAAAAAAAACAGATGTCCACTGCAGTGGAGAAATTGCACAGCTATTCATTACTTGCATCTTTCTTTTCATTATTCAGTTTTAAATTACGTTCCTTAGGCATTTGTAAATAAAGGCAGAATAGGAAGAGAAAGATTAAATAACCTGTTTTACCCAGTAATTATTCATAGCCTTTTGTTTTCCTCGAGTGAAATATATTGAAATTGAATGGAGCTGTATTCTTCGTGTGCATGAGTATGCATTACAATAACTGAGTTGTCTTCCATATATGAGAGCTTTTTTCCCCTAAAGCTACCCAGATCTTTCATGTAAAGTATGGACCAGCACCAATCAGACTCAGATGGCCTTTCAAGGGTCCAATTCAATCATCATGACATTGACCTCAAGTCAACTGATAATTCATTTTCACTCCTACTGACATCATATTGATTGTGCTGGAAAGCCAGATATGAAAAGGCAAAAAAGCTGCAGACGTTCAGCTGAAATTTACAAAAGGACATTTAAAATAAAGAAAAAATACATCTTCTAGATTATAGTTCAGGACTGTAGCTGTGACCCCAAGCAGTGAGCAGTCAGTGAAAGTGAGGTTGCATAGGAGAATCATCGATCCTTAGGCTATATAGAGCGACAGTACGAAAACTTGGGTACATTATTAAACAAATATTTCTCTGTTTTAAGTTCTGGTAACCTTTAAAATAATTTGAACTGTGAGTTTATGGTTTATGATGTGAAAACATTTCTTTCATTTTATGCATTACATCTATAAAAGTTATGCCCTTCATATTAAATCATGAAACCATTCCCATCAGTGCTATGTAGCGGGCAATGTTTTATTTCTTATGAATGAATAAGTCATGGACGGAGGGGCTCCACCACTTATGAATGATAGCCATTGATAACTCAGGACATGAACGCCGTCTCATCGCATCATGAAAATGATGCATTCCCCTCATATCTCCCTATGGCTTGTCTGTGATTCAGCGTACAATGGGTTTGGTTTTTTTTTCCAGCGTGCATCACACAGATTCCAAACCCACTAATGACACACAAAAGAGAGCGGCTACCGTTGCCCGGTTTCATTGAGTGTTACAGCAATCAAGGACGCTCCTCTGTTCCTGAAGGCTTTTCTGTGGCCATTCTGGAATGTTGCCATTAAGGATTTATTGATTGCTTTCCCCTCACTGGCAATGGGTTTTGAAAGAATTAAAAAAATAAAAAAGGTTAGTAAGTTCTAAAAGCAACTTTCTCTTTAAAAGTAAAACCTCAGGGCAACGGTTGGAGCTTAGGAGCTAATGGGCAACCAAGGATGCGATCTTTGCACAGAGTTATGAGGATGAGTTGCCATTTGGAGGCGTCTTAGCCTTCGTAGGCCGCGCTTGGATCTCCGCTGGCATGCGTAAGGCACCCAGCTAAGAAGAACCTCAGAAAACTCAAGTTTGCATCGAGCATTTACCAGGCTGCCCACTACTAGAATCTCGGTGGAAACTGATCAGAGGGCATTGTCCTGAGCGAGCGCACTACGGAAATCTCGGGCAGCATTACAGCGAGGAGGACATAAAATATAGGATTACTTCACGGGGCTGGCAGGGCCCTGCAAAGAGAAACCCCAGACAGAACAGACGGTGGATCTTATTTATTCCACTGTGGGGCCCTGGGTTCCCATTCGTATCTGGGGGAGAAGAAGTGAAATAAAATAATGAATATATTCATGTCGCTTAAGCATGCCTCTCACCTGCTGCTATGCACTAATATCCATTAATCAAAAAGAAAGGGAAAGTGTTACTGCCTGAGATGGAGGCTGGTCCTCAAAAAGATTGCTATTGGTGTAGAGCTGGGAAATATTCCAGGTATCTTCACTGAATGCATGGGGGAAAATTGCAAAGCAGGTGTCTAGGGAGATTAATTTCAGTGCTGTATTGCAAGCGGTAACTGGAGGATTGGATCCAAAGAGCCAAGGATCCAGGAGGAGGAAAAGAGTCCACTCCTCCATCTCAGAAAATGTGCAGCTGTAATGAAATGGATATCACAGTATGACTCATGAATGTGGCAGGAGTTTCCCCCTGCATAGAAAACATTACTACTGTTTTCAGAGGGATAGCCGACGCCTGTCTTTATTACGACTACTATTCGTTGACCTGGTGAGACTTGCACTATTATCGTAGACACATTCTGCTCTCTTTAACATCTTCGGCTGGTGAAAGCTTACATTTTTTGCTACAGTAGCTCCTGGGCATCTTATTCACTTTTATTTCTGAGTATCCAAATGGACTAACCCAACGATTACCTGATTTTTTTCAAGTGAAAGGATTTCAATGTGTGCAATGTCTCTGGACTAGATTACCTTACGGCCACCGTCATAGGGACTTCAGCTCTCTGTTGTAGTACAATATTAACTGGAATTCCTGCCTTCCAGTGAACAGATATCGCCTTTCCTTCAGCCTTACCCCTCTACAAGAGCACATAATGCAGGCTAGGATCCCAACTTATATTAGGTATCTTTAAAGGTGAATTATAAAAGCCTGGCGCACGCCAACACCGGAAAACGCGCGCTCAAGTCGGGTTGGGGTGCGCTGCGTGGATTTTAAAAGGCGCCCATGTGTGGACGAATCGCCTGCTATGCGCACAAAAAAATGTTCTCAAAAAAGGGGCGTGGGCATTCCTAGCTTTCTCAATGAAACCCGTGCGTAAATAGTTACGCTCACGAGCGCGCACCGAGATCCCCTGCTGCGTAACCTTTCTTCTGCTGTGGATGGCGTGTAAGTCAGAAAACAAAAAAAAAAAAGTAAAGGTTGGGGTTAACAGGGTAAAAATTCCTATCCCTTATCTGGGCGAACTGGGAACAAACTGGGAAAACTGGTAGTTACGTCAGTGCGCGCGTCTACTAAAATCCCCCCACTTACGCGGTAGAAATGGCATTTTCGTGCACGTGTTTAGCCTGTTTTATACCGTGCAGGACTCTTGATCCCTTTCACTGAGCTTCAATGTCTGCAAGTGTTTATTTTTCTAGGCCACTTGTGTTGAGTTGATGGGTGAATGAAAAGCTGTGGAGTCGTTGGTTGTAAGTGTTCAAAGCCATAGAGACTGATATCTGGTGCTGTTTCTCCAGCTAAGTTTAGATGAGCAGGACACACGGCGGGATTTGAAGATTCTGCCGTACTCTCTGGGCCCCTAAGCTACCCATATAACGAGTTATCTGGTTCAAACGTTACCCGGCTAGCTCAGGGTGGGGGTAGGGCATTCCAGGGCGATGCTGGTTGTTCTGCTAAGCCAGCCGGATTTTCAGTATTATCCAACTAACACAGCATGATCATTTTAGGGCAGCTAAAGAGCTGCCCTAAACTTATCCGCTTAACTTTAAGATAATCAGGAATATTCACTGGCATGCCTGCGCCACTGAATAGCCTGGCAAAAATCAGCCAGATGAGCTTATTCGGTTAACCCTCTTAGCCAACCAGTGGCTGGCTGAATGCGGATCTTGTAAGGATTACTGAGCAGAAAGGAACTGGTTAAAAATGAAACGTTTATGCAGCTGACCAACAGGAGGAAAACTTTAAAATTTCTATTAATAGAAGAAGATGTAACATACACCTGTCAGAGTAATTAGGAGAAATTTTAATATGATAGACATCAGATCCCTCTTCAACTAACAAATGACGTAAGCTTGTAAGTGTATCTACTTTTATCTTTCCTTCATGACTGTGTCAGTAATCTGTTTCATAAAAATAAGATGACACTCCAGGGCAGTTACTCATTATGAGTATTGTTATCAGGTGGTAGATGATCAAAGGCACTTGACCTTTGGTCCATGCCTGACATCATAGTCTAAGTGTAATTTTACATAACAAAGCACTACTTGTCGTGCCATTTCACATAATTATCACTTGAAAATTGAATGTCATCGCTGAAGAGTCCGGAATTTAGTGCTACAAGTGAAGTTTCTTCCTTTGTAAAGCCTCTCACTTTCTCTAGCTGTCCATGTACCTACCTAAAAGTTTTGCTCACATACATATAATTTCAAAACTTTCACAACTCTGTATGCTGGTAGATGTATACTTGGGTAAGAGAGCATGAGGAGCAGAGAGAACCTTCTACCTTATGATCAAGAGAGATTCAATTGACGTTTACTTCTCAGCCTGTGTTGCATCCGTCCTGACTTGCTGCTTTCATGTACAGATACATAAGAGACAGTCCCTGCTCCATGGAGCTTACAAACGTAGTCAAAACAAACATGCATGACAGTCAAGAGTCTGAGGGGAATGCATTTGTTGTAGAGAAGTGGTTAGGATTTAAAAACAGCCTTAAAAACCGGTGAGGTTTTCTTAGATTGAATGAATATGGTTAGACAGGGAGTATGATGCACCAAATCAGGATGTCTGCTCTCTGCGTATGGTACAGCAAGGTGGAAAGCACAGAGACAAGTGGTGGTGGCAGAGAAGGGCACAGATAAGAGAGCCTTGCCCGAGGAATGGAGTTCACGAGGAAGGGTGTAGGGAGAGAGAGAAAAGAAATGAGGAGCTACAGAGTGAAGGCATTTACAGGAGAGTAAGAGAAGCTTGAACTGTATGTAGAAGTGGGCAGAAAACTAATGTAGCGACTTGAGAAGAGGGTTGCATGGTGCATATGTAGTTTGGATAGGTTGCAGTGGAGAAAGACGGTTCAGTGGGGGGGGGGGCATGGAAGAGCAAACAGTATAAGCGGGAGATGATTGGAGAGTGGACGAGTGTTTTGGTAGGATGATGAGAAAGGCAAGGATGGACTTGTCTGATGTTAGAAAGGAAGAAATGACACACTTTAGCAGTGTTTTGGATGTACACAGAGAAGGAAAGAAGCATCAAAGAAGACCCCAACATTATGGGAACCAGGAGAATGTGAGCAGCAGCCATAGAGACAGCAAAAGAGGGGAGAGAGGAAGCAGATTTTTTTTTGGGGGGGGGGGGTGACGAAGTTCCATCTGGGTCAAGTTTAAAGTGGCAGTGATGTCAAACAGGCTAAGATCTGGGACTAGATTCTTGGTGAAATTTCTGGCTTGTCAAGTAATTCTCTTAGGTGACTGAAAATGACAATTTCCCATTTGTAGCTAGTGAGAACATTTCTTAATCCCATCCACAAGAAAAGAAAGAAGGCTGCACTGTGTGTGTGTGTGTTGGAAATCATTTTGGAGGTAAAACGTTTTAGGACCGGCTCCCTCCCGCTACGTAACAGAGAAGGAGCTGGGCAGTAGTTTGTAAAATAGGTTTTGGGATGGACCCATCCAAATAAAAATTATATTCTTTCTAGAAGTTTGAAAAATTTGACCTGGATTGAGTTACAATGATTTGGGATAAATCTAAGCCAACGTTTCCCCGCTCAATTCAAACTTTGGAGATCTTTAGTATGGAATAGTCTCTCTTTGATGTGTGGGAGAAAGGAACAGCCTAACGATTAGAGCAATGGGCTGCAAACCAGGGTTCAGATTCTACGTCTCCCACCGATATGCCTCATTCCCTCTGTCTTTATAGGCTGTATGTATAGAATTTGGCGATATGAAAACAGGTGCAACCACCTTCCAATGTGTGAGATATAGAAGTCTACAAGTTATAAAACAACTTTACTGCAGTGCTCTTTGATGTGATTGAAAGCAGTCTAATGATCACAGGCTATGCAAGTAAGAATTAGAAATTCCGAAGTTAGAGTCCTGACTCTGTTGTGAATTTGGACATTGTCATCCCTGTTTCAGTGCATGAATGGGTTAATGTTAATCCTATAAGCCCTTTGAGGTTTGTTAACATGCTAGAAAGTCTAGAATAAATAAAGACAAAATCAGAGCTCGTCACATCCACCAACTCCTGTACACTAAACAGAATACTCCTTTATAGCAGATAGGGATTCACAACACAGCATCATATAGAAGACATTATTGGCCAGAGGGTCCATTTTCAAATTGCCCAACTAGGTGCAAAGACCATGCATACTTTTTACCCTCGGATCTTGTACCTAACTGTCAAAGGGAGAATGCACACATACTTTTCCTTTGGAAACTTCCATGGGTTGAAAGTACCGCAGACTTCCTGCACCTGCCATTCAGAATAAGGCACGAGGATTTGGAAGTAGAATCCATGAGCGTTCTCTTCCGATTACCCCCAAAAAACGGGCCTGGGAAACACCGCCCCTGAATCCAGCTGAAATTACCACTCGCTATGTAACCCAGTGCATACTTTTAACAGAACTGAGTGAAAGCAATTTTCAGGGAGCTGATTTACCTAGGTGATTCGCTTTTAGTATCCCACATAGGAAGAAGAGACAATCTGCGTTACAGTTCAGCATCTGAACAATAACTGGAAAGCTGTTAGTTGAGACCATCCTTGAGTTCTGAATATCTGACATTACGAACATTTGATCTCAAAAATAAATTTCACACCTACATTACCTATTATTCAGATGTAATTTACCTTATCCAGTTAATCTTATTAGTCACGTACATGATATTTACAGGGGATTTTAACCACAAGTATTGCGGCGGTCACTCAATTTTTAGAAAACTTTTAAGTTTCAATATAGGTAAGCTTGTATTTTTTTTTTGTTTTTACTAATATTGATGGCAGCTTTTTTAATTTCTCTATCTCTTGCTCTCTCTCATTCTATTTTTTCTGCCTCTTTCCTTCCCTACCTCTGCACTATCCTCCGTTCATAGCGGCGATCTGCCACTCATCCCTATCCTGCATTTCCTTCCTGTCCTGTTCCTTGGGACTTTCTCCATCTCCACTGACCCACTTTAACTGTCAAATTTACTGTCTAGCAGTCAGTTCACTGGAGGGAAGAGAATGGATTCACAGAGCACATTTATCGAGCAAAACAGTCAGTGAGAAATGAGCAGAAATAGTGTTAGAGAGAGCGAGAACTGACTGAAACAGACTGGAAATGACTGAACAGAGGGGGAGGGGAAGGAGTTTGCGGAACAAGGACAACAGTTATTGATTTTGATAAGAAAGAACGTGTGTGTGTGTGTGTGTGTGTGTCATTGTCACCTTGGGCAACAACAATCTCAGCTTGTTTTGTTACAACACTAAGGGCCTCAATTAATGAGGGGGAGAAGGGGGAAGAGAGCCTTTGTAAATCAGGTCCTAAGTCAAGAAATGGAAGGGCAAATAGTGTTAGCCATGTGCTAGTACAACCTCTCATTCGAAAAAATCTAAAAAGCAGAGAGAGAGAAAGGATATAGGTTCGTAAAAATAGTCCAGTCCTAGAAAGGAGTGGATTTCCAGGATACCTGTAACCCTTATTGAACCAAGCTTTTCAAGTCAAACAATCAAGCAAATCCCTTTCTTTGGGAGTTTCATGGAGAGATAGAACGACTACACGTGGAAGGGGAGATCCGATGGATAGGCTGTCGTCCTGTGTTCTGCGTTTCAGAGTAACTTTCAAACAGCTCTGCGCAGCCGCATATGTACGCGTGGAGATCTACGATAGTATTTTATAACCCGCACAGCTTATAAAATACGCATATTTCTACTCTGCAACATATGGGCAGATACATGCAATGCGTTGAGAGCGAGTTTTTCAATGCATTGAATGTGAGTACATTTCCTACCGATATTAAAAATTATACACGTAAAATCCAATGTATATGTGGAAGTCGGTATAATTTTTAAACATGTGCATGTAAATGAAATCGACAGTTTTCCAATTTCCCCACCAGTTCACCCAGTCCTTCTCCAGGTCATCGAGACCCTCCTGCTTCTTCAGCCTGAAGCCCCCCCCCCCCCATTTCACCCAGACCTCCCACCTAGCCAATAAAGAAGCCTGATATCAATTACGCAAGATAATTAGCAGGTGTACAGTTTCGCAAGTTAAGTTGCCAGATGTGCACACATATGTCTCTTATAAAATAGTGATCTCCATGCATAATCAGTGGCCCCATCCCAGGATGCCCCTTTTCCCCATGAATATGTACAAGTGGGACCTGAAGTGCATGCGTGCTTTCAGCGTTTTTGAAATACCAATTGTGCGCATATCTGCTCGTTTCTACACGCGTCCCTCTTTGAAAATTCACCCCTTTGCGTTGCCGAGTCTGTAGAAAGTTTGCGTGTCTTGTTTTAGCTAATCAAGTTTCCCAGGCTGCTTGTAATTTGCAGGAGAAGCCTCCTGGAAGTGGACAGTAAGGAAGTCATCAACTTTTGCATACAATTTATTCTAAAACTTATATCCTGCTTTTCTCAACCAAAACTGTCCAAGGCGGATTCCAAAACAGCCATCCACCTTAAACATATTTTACATTAACATGACGTACACCCAGCAGCCAGCACTCTCTCCCTTTTTATCTTTTAATCCGCCAGCCACCCTCCCCCCTAAAAACCTCCCTAAACGGCTGTATTTTCAGCAGCTTTCAAAAGCAAGTTTAGTAGATGATAGGGGTGTACAGCTGTTTTGAAATAACTTGAAAAACACATCAGAACACTCCGTTTCATTACATATCGTTTAAAACAAAATGAAAACACCCGATGAAATTCCATTTCATTTCATTTTGCTATGTGGCCCTTGGCCTGTCACTGCCAAAGACACTTCCAACTCCCCGGTGCCACTGCAATTTTAAAAAATTAACCCCCCCCAGACCTTCCCCATCATTCCACCCTCCCCAGAACCCACCTTACCTCATCTGTGGGGGTCATAGAAGACGAAATGAAAAGTGCTGTACTTCGACTTATTCAACTTCCCAGGAAAGAGCAAGAAAGATACAGGAAGGCTGGGTTAATTTTTTTTTTTATTGTGCTGGTGCTTGGAGCTTTGACAATGTTTTGAAATGCACCACCAAACAGCACAAAAAAACCCAACAAATTTAATTTAGTTTTTCATTTCATTTTGAAATGACACAAAATAAAACAGAGTGTTTTGATATTGTTTCAAAATGAATGCACACACCTAATAACAGAAACAGGCTTTATTCACAATACTAACTTTGCAGTTCCGAGCCTAAGAACATAAAAACATAATAAGTACCATGCTGAATCAGACCTGTCCATCAAGCCCAGCATCCTATCTCCTATAGCTGCCAGTCTGGGTCAGAAATACCCAACAGGTCCCAACAAATACTAACTTTTCTAGCTCACAGAATTAATCCAAGTCTATTTTCCATGAACAAACACAATTATTAACACTAGGAAACAAATACTAACTTTCACTAACTCATAGAATTAATCCATAATATATTTTCCCCAAACAAACACAAATAATTAATACTAGCAGAGAAATACTAACTTTCACTAGCTCATAGAATTAATCCATAGTCTATTTTCCCTGAATAAACACACAATTAAACACTAGCAAATACTAACTTTAAAAAACTAGCAGACAATATACGCAGCCAATAACAGTTTAACCTGTTAAGAAATTTTTCTCAAGATTTAAGCAAGCCCAATTTAACCGCCAGCATATAAAGGTTCTACAGTCCTGTATTTTGGTTCCCTTTTGCAAGTGTCATGAAAGTGGAATTTATGTAGCAACTTTTATAGTCCCTATATCCCGCAGCACTTTGCAAATACTAATTTTTATGTGCTAGCTCATAGTGGGAAGAGAAGAAAATAAAGCTTTTTTTTTTTTTTTTACTCGCTACTCCAACAAGTAGCGGCAGCCAGGGGAGAGTACTCAGAGGTAGGCGTGGTGTGGAACGCACACAGTGGTATGAACTGCAAGATAAGGCCTGAGTGCCAGTGGCCATTCCTGTGGACTTTTAGGGTGGCCTTTGATTGGTCCACTGCCACTGGGAGGGAAAAAAACACCCTGCACATGCTGCATCCATGATTGAAGACCTTGAGGAGCAGAAGGCAAAGCAGATCACGACAGCAAGAAGAGCCTGGCCCCTGCTCCAGCCCAAACTTGGTCCAGCAGTTGGCTGTAGTGGAGAAGGAGAGGCAGACCGAGGCAGTACAGACCACTGCCCCGGGGCTCACCCCTCACCCCATGGTGAGAGTGGGAGCAGAGCAGCAGAGGCGGATCACAGAAAACCCAGCCCCATCCTCTCCCCACAGCACACTTAAAAATTAGAGAGGGAGCAGCCCAGGGCCTGATGGCCACCCAAATTGGAGAGCCTTCCTCCTCCTGATGCCAGAGGGGCAGGAAACACACAGCCTTGCCAGCAGCAGGAAGAGGTTGACCCTCCCCCCCCCCCCAATGTAACCAGCAGCAGGAAGATCACAGCCTTGAGGGAGGGGGCGGATCCCAGTGTTGCCAGCAACAGGAAGAGCACCGCAGAGGGAGCCGTGGAGGCCCCGGCGTTGCAGACTGTGCGTCTACTTTTCCAGGGTCTTAGCTACTGGCAATGGGAGCCAGTGGCAGTGTAATGTGAGGGGGCAAGGGAAGGGAGTGAGGAGGGCTGGGAGTGGGAGGTGTAATGGAACAGAGACAGCTCACACACACACCCACACACACACACTCCGGCCTACCAGAGTGTGTGCAGGTACAGCACAGAAGCAGCAAAGTCAGATAAATATACATTACATTCACCCCCACCATGGCTGAAGAACAGCAGGGGTGGGGGGGACAGAGCAGGCGGCAATGGCCAATGGGAGGTTGTGAAGGAGACTCCCTAGTCAGACTCCCCGGTCCACAAAATCCGCTCCGATTAAAAACCTGCGAGGAGCACAGGAATGCTCACCTGCAGCGATTAAAGAGTCTGTACTCCGGCGTTTCTAAGCTTTTCTGGTCAGGATCCCATTTTTAGCTCGAGACAGGATGACAGAAACCACCACAAACTGAAACGGTTAAATCTGATACTGTCTCTTAAAACTATTTACAGGCTGCGGTCTTCCTGCCCTGCTTTATATTTAGGGACCTTAGCTTTTCAGTTTTGCTTTATTTTGCCTGAAAATTTCAATGTTAGAACAAAAATGAAATCAGTGGGAAAAAAAACCAAAACAAAAAAGACTTTTCCCACTGCTATTTCTCCTGTGTGTTACATCCAAGTCGTTTTCCCAGGGGCATCTTTTGCTATCACATTGAAACTCCCAGGAAAATGATCCCCTAAAACTAGCTGATGTAATTACCAAGCCATACCCCCCAGTCGGTATTACCGTATTTTTCGCTCCATAAGACGCACCTGACCATAAGACGCACCTAGGATTTAGAGGGGGAAAAGTTAAAAAAAAAATTTTGTGCTAAACCGGCTCTGTCCCCGGGCGTCTGTGCATCTTATGGAGCAAATTAGGGGAGTGCATAACTTTTTTTTCTCCCCATTTTGTTTTCGGGTCTGGGGAGGGCCATTTCGGTCCACTCCCTAGATCAGAAAACTTATCTTTCTCTTTCTGTGGGAACCCCCACCAAACAAAAATAAAACCCCATCCCAACCCTTTAAAATTAATTAACAACCCCCACTCTCCTACCCCACCCCCCCCAAGACTTGCCAAATTAATTAACTACAACCCCCCACCCTCCTGACCCCCCCAAGACTTGCCAAAAGTCCCTGGTGGTCCAGCGGGGGTCCGGGAGCGATCTCCTAGATTTGGGCCATCGGCTGCCAGTAATCAAAATGGCACTGACGGCCCTTTGCCCTCACTATGTCACTGGGGTCGACCAATGACAGCGGTAGCCCCTGTGACATAGAAAGGGCAAAGGGCCATCGGTGCCATTTTGATTACTGGCAGCCGACGGCCCAAATCCAGGAGATCGCTCCCGGACCCCCTGGACCACCAGGACTTTTGGCAGGTCAGGAGGGTGGGGGGGGGGGGTTTGTTAGATTTTTAATTTTTTTTTATATTCGCTCCATAAGATGCACATACATTTTCCCCCCACTTTGGGGGGAAAAAGTGCGTCTTAAGGAGCAAAAAAATACAGTAACGTACATAGTTTGACTGTCCATATAAACTCCTGTTATACCCCCCCCACAGTTACTGTAATGTACATGTTTGACTGTTCATGTAAACCTATGATTTTACTTGCATTTCTTGTTGTCCTTTTCCTGTATATATTATATAGCATTGTTATCCATTAAATATATTATATATCACTTTTATTATGCTGTTCACCCAAGTTTAAAATCATATGCCATCATGTTTCCTGTCAAACGCCTCTGGCGTAATGTTTCTGTTCAATGTACACCGACGTGATATCTTAGATGAACGTCGGTATATAAAAACCATTAAATAAATAAATACATTTCGGAGTGTAAGGCCCGCGCCGCCTCCCAGAGTTATTATGTAAACCGTTGATTTCCATGTAAACTGTTGTTATACCTGTAAACCGGAGTGAAGGCCATCGCTAAACTTCGGTGTAAAAAACATACAAAGAAAAATAAATAAAATAAAACTGAAAATGGAGGCCCCTGTTTATAGTTTGCTCTCTTCTCCTCCTCTTCACCTCCCCAATGTATAATCAGCAAGGCAGAAGGATCCAGGTTGTTCTAAATGAAATGAGATAATTGAATAAATGCATTGCACGGAGATGCTGTGCCCTTGTTACGGAAGCGTGCGCCGCCTTAGTGACGTGAAAATGCAGACACAACACCTGGAGAGAATAAAAGAAATTATTTGCGTTCCTTCTCCACTGCTGTCTATCCTATTTTGGCTTGACTTAATCAAGTTGCAAGGATGTGACAAATTCTGTACTGAAATTAAAAGGCGAATTAAAATTCCAGGCCAGAAAACTGCAGTACCAGAGGCGAAGTACAAAGGGAGAGACTGAAAAAAAAAATCAAAGGCAGCAAGAGGGAGATGGTGAGATAAGAGGGAGAGGAGAGAAAGGAAGGGGGAAAGGAGGAGAGAGTTGGGGGGACGAGAGACTGAGAGAAGTGAAAGAAGAAGA